>NW_024368596.1:750868-793851 GCF_014805655.1 Passer montanus | reverse complement strand
TCGGCCGCTCGCGGGCTGGCACGGAGCGGAGCGGCCGTCGGCCACGGCGGAGCGATGATCCGCCGGGAAGGTAAGGAGCGCACCGCCCGGCCCTGCCCGCCGCGCCGGGCCCCGCGGCCCCGCGCTCAACAAGTGCCTGCCCCGCCGGGACCGCGCCCGCTGCTCCGCGCTCCTGCCGGGCAGCTGCGCCCTCGCTCCCCTCCGCGGGCGGCCGTGCGAGCCGCGGGGTAAGACCCGAGCACTGGGCGCGCTCGCTGCACGCCCTGCTCGGGCTATGGACACGTTGTGCTGCCGTGGCTCAGAGAGGGTGGCCGGGGGATGCTCTGCTTGCAGATCCCTTGTGTGCTGCGGGGAGGAGAGCGGCCGTGGGGGTTTGGGCTCTGCCACAAGGGATTTCCTGTACGTGGGACTTGCATGCACCTTGAGGCACGTGGAGATGAGTCCTGCACACCATGTGCCATTTCTTGGGAGCTGTGGTGTCCCTGTCACGCTGGGTGCACAGCACTTCCCAGACCGGGAGCCAGCAGTGCCCTGCTCCAGCTGGCTGTCACCCGGTGCGGGTGGCCAGCGGCACAGGGGTCAGCGCGGTGCCTGCTGCGCAGCCTGGGCTGCGGTGGGAAGTTTACACCAGGTCTGCAGTCTTTGTGTCCTGGTGTGGTCGCCCCAGCTCTCCATGAGCTTCTTTAGTTCTGCTGATAAGGTAAGGAATGACCAGGCAGGGACATCTCAGCCCTGCTCATGGTATGCTGGGCAGTGTCTGAAGCCACTGGTTTGCCTTGCAGAAAAGGAAGCTCTCAGTAATAGCACAGGGTTAGGATTGCCATAAAGCTCGGGGAAGTCCCTGCTTTTCCTGGAGCAAGTGTGAAGCCCAGCTCCAAGTCAGAGCTGTTCATGCTTCCCCAGACTCCTTTCCCTGTTCTGTTCCCATGATGAGTCAGTGCAGGCTAGTGACACAGGCAGGAGGACCCCCTTTCCCTTTCAGCCAAGGAGAAGCTGGAAGGCTGGGCGAGCTGGGACACCAGGTGGCACGTACCCAAGCAGACACAGGCCCCCTTGTTTGATGACCTGAATTCTCGAGAGCCCTGTGATGAGCAGGGTCATCCTTTCTGCATGAGTTCCTGCCTTAAAAGATGAGTCTCCAGCAGTGGCGGGACAGCTTCCCTGCCGTCTCACACAGACACTCTTTGTCTGCAGTCTGTCTGGGTGACAAAGGGAAACATCCACTGATGGGGCAGGGATGGTCTGAAGGTCCACAGGAGCTCACCACCTGCCTGAGACATGGGTCACATCTGAGGTCTGGCTGTCTGCCCAGAGAAGTGTGGAGGTGTCCAGGCAGGGAGATCACAGCTCCAATATTTTAGGTCCAGGGTTTTCTCATAGCTGTGTCTAGCCCAGTCATTAACCAAAATGTTGCTTCATGGCAGCCTCCAGCTCCCCTCCTCACCAACATCTCCTCTGACCCCAAGGCATCGTGTTCCTTTCCCACTTGTCTCCTGCTGACCCGCGCCTGCTTGCTGCTTTGAGCAATTCTTATGCTTCACCCTGTGGCAGCCCAAGTTTTGCCACTCCTGTAGCTGAGCTGTTTGCACTACGTGAATGGGCCTACGCTCAGCTCTGCTGCAGCCATCTGGCCCTATGTGGGAGGCTGCAGTTCCTGCAGTGGTATTCATAGCCCTGTGCAACCAGAATGTGTCCAGCTCCTGAACAGCTTCTGTGCCTGGGTGGTGGCAGAGGTGTTCAGGCTGCCCAGTGCCACAGGGTTAAGAGTTGAGGCAATCTGATTTTAGCCCCTGATTTGCAGGGTTAGTGGCAGAACTGCCTCTCCTCCAGTCCCTGCCCAGGTCTCTGCTGTGGGCCCTCAGTGGCTCTCAGCAGGGTTAGCTTTCCCAAGTGTGTGTAAGGAAGGCTGCTTTTGTGGCTGTCTGACTTTTAAAAATCCAGACTGGAAGGCAGCTTGAGGCATTATCCCAGGCTGAACTCAAGCCTTCCCTTAGCGTCCTACAATGTTAATGCCTTGTTACTCCTGTGTCATCTCTGCAGACACTGAACGGGCAGTGGAAATTCTGACCAGATACCAAAGCACCCTGCGGTCCCCGGAGGAGCAGGAGTTAAAAGCTTCCATTGGAAAAGTTTCGCACATCTTCCAAAGTGAACTCTTCCAGGCTCTGCTGGGTAAGCCCTTGCCTTGCAGTCCCTTGCAGTCCTTACAACCTTGTGTTCAGTGGGGTTTCCTGGGAGCCTGATCCCACAGCAGTGCCTGGCACTGACCAGTGCATTCTGTGGAAACACATGGCATGCAGTGCCAGGGAGCTGGGCTGCCTTTCCCTCCAGGGCTTAGGCAGGAGATACCAGGGCTGCAATCACTGGGTGTTTGTAGAGAACAGCATTCCTCAGTCTGATTGAGGACAAGGGGTAACACCTTCCTGATCAGGCCGTGCCTGATCTATCCAGCACCTGCTAAGGGATCCTGCCCTGCTGTGAGCACTCTCTGTGCAGTGCAGCCCAGGTGTGTCCAGGAAGGAAAACTAGATTTTTTTGTCTTTAAGAGAGAACTCACATGTACCAAGCTCCTCTGGGGCATTCTGTCCTTTCTTGTGCTTAGCCCCACCAGCACTTGTGAGAAACACACTGTTCCAGCAGTTCCATTTCACACACGACTTAACAGCAAGGCTTATCTTGGGGCTGGACACCAGAAAATGGCATTTTGAGCACTGTACAAAGTTCTCCATGTGGATTGAGACAAATGCAGCTGAAGTCTGTCTGGACTGTGCAAAACACACAGCTTATCTTGCTATTCTCCTTAAGTTCTCTTCGCTGTGGGCCTTGGGAAATGCATGCAGCCCTGGTGGTTTCTGTTCCTGAATCTCCTGGGAAAGAAGCTGAGTTTCCCTGTTGGGAAGGAAGGGAAAGCATCCCAGAGGCTCTGCACTCTTAGAAGAAGACCCAGGCCCCAGGGTGCAGAGCTCCACATGTGGTCTGTGGCTCACTCTCAGTGCATTTTGACTCAAGGCTGTCTCAGCCCTGGTGCTCCCCCTTGCTGTTCTCTTGGCAGCTCTCACCTTTTCTTCACACCTCTGCAGCCTGAGTTGCACTTCTGTGCCTGCAGAGATCAGTTGCCAGCAGCTCCTCTGTGCTTCAGGTTTTCCATTGAAAATGAAGTCGAATGCTGTATCCTGAGTAATCTTGTTGTATCTTTTTTTCTCTCTTGCTGTGGGAGCATCACCTGGAGACTTTCAGTCCCAGCATGTCCTTTTAAAGGTCTTGTTCTGGAATGTCTGTGCCAGCAGCAGCACAGGCATGTGCCAAGGGTGGACTCCCCAGGGCAGGTGGGCCCCCATACTGAAGGAGCCAGTGTACATCTCCTTTCTTATCTCTTAATTTATACAACCCACTCTCTAAATGATCCCCAGCCTGGAGGCAGGGATCCCCAGCAGGGCTGTGACCTTGACCAACCTGACATTAGCCCAACACCCCTGGCTGCTTTTGTGTGCTGGCCAGTCCTCCCTGGGGCTGTGTGAAGGCAGCAAAGCAGCCTTCCCAAGGCCCAGGGCTGCTGCTGTTGGTGCAGAAGTGCTGTGGAGAGAGCGTGGCTGCAGAGAACACGAGCTGGCTGCAGCTGCAAGCTGGCAGGCGGATGCTGCAGCGTCCCCAGTCCCTGCTCTCAGCCGTTTGTCTTGGTGTCCTATCAGCCCTGGCACGAGGGAGTGTTGGGAGTGTCTCTTGTTTACTGGTGACCTTTTCAACTGGTTTAACAGGATATTAATTCCCCGTGCCAGAGCGAGTCTTTCTCTAGATGTGTTTACCTAAACTAGGAATTTGCATTAATTACTTCCGCCCCCCCCCTCCTGACCTCCCTCCCCCTGCTTCCCCTTGGAGTGTGGGTTTGTGAATGTCCCAGCATGGACATTGTCTGGCTGTGTGCTCCCTGTGGCCACACATGGCTGACACACACTGGGTTGCCTCGTGTCCATGTCTGTACCCACTGGAGCACAGTACCAGCACTGCAAGGGTGATAGAACATTTCTATTTTCATTTTTATTTCCACCCCTCCTTTTCCCAGTGGGCTGCTGTGTCTCTGTCTGAAGTCTGCTCCGAGTCACAGGGCTGGCTCGGTGTGGGAGGAGGATTTGCAGGAGAGCACAGACACTGCTCAGTGCAGAGCTCCCATCTCACTGCCCCACGCCATGCCAGAAGCTTCTGGCTCTGGAGAGGCCTTAGCCTGCAGGGCTCCCTCCTCTTGCAGCCTTTCAGCAGCACAACCCTGCTTTTTTCAGCCCCTGGGGAAGATGAATGAGTGAGCATGGTCCATCCCTGTCCTCAGCCGCCTGCTCCTGCAGGTAATGCTCTCCTGGAGCATGCACCGGCTGGTTGGAGTCAGAACATCAAAACACATCAGGCCATAGTAGAACTACCAGCAGTGCCAAACATCATGGAGTTTGCCAAGTTAGTCCACGTGAAAAATGCCAGGGACATGACTTTCTGTATGCTTTTTTTTTTAAAGAATAAGCTGGTTTGGGGTCTCCAGAAGCCCCAGCCTCTGTTGTGTCCCGGGTGCGTCAGTGTTGTGCTGGATGGGTCGGTCACTGCAATCACACCCAGCATTGCTCTGCACATGCACCGTGCTCTGCCAGACTCCTCTGAGCACGGCCCAGCCTTTAAATCCTCGTGGCCACCTCCCTGTCCCCGAGCTGCCTGTGCCGGGGGCACGCTGCCTGTGCCAGGGCAGCTCCTGTCGCGGCGGGTGCCACGGCTGGCTCGGCACGGCACGGCTCGGCGCTGCGGGAGCTGCTCTGCGCTGGAATGTGCCAAACCCTGCTCCGCACAAAAGAAATTCCTTGGCTGTGCAGAGGGAAAACAGGCTGTGCTGGCTCCCTTCTCCTGGCCCCTCTCCCCGTGTCTGAGGCTGTGGAGCCAAGTGCGTGACTTGCAAGGAAACAGCCCAGCAAAGGGGTGCTCCTGGAGCCCGGGTGGGGCGATGGTGACCCCGCTTTCCCTTTGCTCGGTGGAGCCCCTCAGGGACAAGCTTGGTCTCTTGTGCTGCTGGGGAGAGCAGGGCTTGCACACAAAAGCAGCTCCCTGACCTTTCCTTCCCAGAGCCGGGGCTGAAAGGGGCTGTTGTGGCTTTGCAGTGGGAGAAGCTGGACAGGCAGGGTTTGTGTGCGTCCAGCTGTCCCAAGGGGCCGAACTCCTCCCAAAAATCCTCTGGGACTCAGCTTCTCTCCTGTGCCTGGGCACCAGCCAGTGCAGACCTCTGTAGGTGCTGTCAGCTGCCTGGGCCCCCAGTCACCCCTTGCAGCTCCTTTTACCTCACTAAAGATTCCTCGTGAGCGTCCTGATGTGGTGAAGGCAGAAGGAGAGGCAGGCAGTGCTTCCCTGGGTGCAAAACCCCAGCAGGACCTGCTTGCTAACAGCACAGCTGGGGATGGTGTAATGGCTTCACCGGGTGGCTGCAGGAGCCAGCGTGGAAAACTGGAGGAATCTGGAGGCTTCCCAACCCTGAGGACTCCTCCTCTTGCAGATTTGCCCACAACAAGGATGGAAACTTGCAGCTTGCTTGGAAATGACCTGCCGTGGCAGCCATGGGTGTGAAAGGCAGTGGGACCATGGCTGGGGGTCTGCTGCAAGGCTGGGGTTTCTGCTTGGGGTAAATCTGTGGTGCTGCAGCTGGTGACAGTGCAGGCATTGGGGAAGAAATGTAATTTTCTGGAAGTGCATGTGCTGACTGGCACAAGGGCACTGCTTTAGTGCACAGGTGCTGGTGCTATAGAAATATTTTATGACATTTGACACGTTAACCCCAGGAAAAAATTGTTTGAAAAATTCTAATCTCTGTAAATCTTGAGTTACTTTTCCTTATTAGATCCAGAATGGATTTGTATGTCATCAGACAGAAACTGGGCTGTAAGACAGAACATGCAGCTTCATCTTTTGCTACCACAAGGTCCTCTTATGGAGGCTTTTCAGGTAGTGCTGCTCTTAAAGTGCACAGGTGAGGCAGACTTGTGTGCAATTTGTGATGCTCATAAGAAATGAGAGAAACCAGCATATATTTAAGTTATCTTAAAGCCATGTGCATGTGTCCTGAAATGTACTTCTGTCCTTTGCTGCCTGAACCCTGTCCACCAATCCTGAAACTCCTCTAATCCCTGGTGCCAGCAACAATTCTCTCTTCTGGCAAGCACCTAAACTGGGCTGAGGGTTTTGGAGGTGGAGAGTGGCTGCTTCAGGGGACAAGTTTCCTGCCCTCCAGGCTCCTTGCCAGCTGGGCTGCCCAAGGCTGTGTTCCTGCAGCAGATGGGTGACAAACGGGGATGCCAGCAGCAGCACACCCCCACAATGGGGCCGTTCAAATCCTGTTTTCATTCTTGCAAAGTTTTGTGTGTTCCCAGCGTAATCCGTGCAGCCAGAAGCTGCTGCTATCCTGTTACGCAATTATTATTTTTATAACCAGAGGGAGGGATGTTTTAGCACGAAAACAAAGTCCTGCTTCTCTGGCTGTGAAGTGAGTGCTTGCTGTGAGCTCCTGTCTGGTTTGGGAGGGTTTCAGGGGCTGCCAGCAGCTTGGGGGCCGTAGAAGGTGTGCCCCAAGTGCAGTGGGTACATCTGGGGACTCCCACCCCTCCCATCATTGCCAGATGGTCTCCCAGGCACAGGACAGAGCCTGGCAGCACAAAACAGCAGCTCCAAAAGTGGCACTGATGCCAGGCAGTGGCACGGTGCTCCCTGCACTGGGGCAGCCACAGAGCCTGGCTGGGCTGCCCTTGGGCACCCAGCTGGTCTGCCAGTGAGTGGGATTTCTATCAGCTTTGCCCCTGCAGCTGGGAGGTCAGCAGAGCAGCCCCTGGGAGCTAGGAGATGGGGGTTGAACCTGCTCTTGTCCCATCTCCATCAGGGGTGTGCTGCTGCAGTGCTTGGGCACATGGTTAAACACTGAGAGAGAGGATGGGGAACTGTGCCTGAGTGTACAGCCCTGCTCTGTGAAAGCAGCCCTGGTGTCATGGGCAGAGTGGGAGCTTCAGACAAAGTTTATAAAAGCCCTCCTGTTGAGTCATGAGGTGAAGAAAGGATACCCTTCCTTTCTAAATTCATCCTCAGAAGGGAGCCTGGGTGCAGCTGGATCCAATTCAGCCCCAGACTTTGTCAGTGGTAAATGTCTGAAGGATTATACAGGTGTAAATGAACCTTTATACAACTTTGTCCCACAGGATTAAGGATGATACATCTAATGTATTTATATAGATATATTAAATTGTTTGTTTAAATGTGTTACAATAATGACAAGGATTAGAGAAAAAAAAGAGCTTAGAATTATTTACTAAACAATATTAATAGCTATAACTACTAGTGTAATGCAGTGGTTTTGAAGCAATATTAAAGCAATTATATTAAAGCTAGCTAAACAATTACTAAGTAGAGATTGATGTCACTCATTCATACCAATTACCAAGGGCAAATCTCTTTGACTCAGCCTTGAGGAGTGACCTTGAGGGGTGTCCCCACCCAAGGGAAGGATCTTCACACACCTTAGGGAGGTATGATAGAAATCCTCACTGTGCAAAAGTGTGACTGGCCTTTTATAGTATAACGTGATTGACTGTCAGTCATGTGCATTTTTTAGATTATTAGTCCGCAAAATATGCTTTGTGCTGAAAAAGGTGTGAGCAGCTCTTTCATTTCTTCTTCTCACCACTCCTGACTCTCACTTCCATATCAGATGGACATTGTTGCTGCTCCCAGCTCCAGTCAGGGAGCATGTCTTGCCTGTCCTCGTGGTGGGGTCTGACAGTTTGGTCAAGCTGGTCTCAGTATTTTTCAGCACTAAGAACAGCAGAACCTCCCTCCCCACTTGATCTTATCACTGCTTAGCAGACCCTCCACTCTCAGGCCTTCACTGATGAACCTTTAAGACAAATTTCCAGCTGCTGTGTCCCTGCTTAGGCAGAGCATCCTGCTGCAGCCAGGGACCAGCCTCAGGCAGCGGCCAGCATGTCCCTGCTTGCACTGCCAATGCTCACCAGATTTCCTGTTGAAATCTTTGTGGGTGTTTAATACCTCGTGATGCCATGGTGTGGCATAGTTTCAGGTGAGAAATCACAGACTGGAGGGCAAGTGCAGGTGCTTCATCCATGAGCTCCCAGGGAGTGCCATGGGAATGGCCACATCCCCCTCAAGCTGAGAGCCACAGCTTGCCCCTCGAGTCTCTCACAGAAGTGGGGCTCTCTGGCTTCCTCCACAGCAGATGCAGGTACAGAAAATAGTCTCAGGTTCCTGCTGTGTCTTTTCCTGCTTCAAGTGCTCATTTATGCTGCCTTGACTTTTTGGCCCTGCAGGCTCTGCCAGGCTTCCTGTTTCCCAGGTGCTTGAAGGGATTTATGACTTTTTTTTATGGCTTTTGGAAGGCGTTTACCAAACTCTTTTGGCCGACCTCTTGGAGCTTTACCTTTAACCTGTCAGCATTTACCATCCATTCTGGTTTTCTCATTTAGATGCAGCTTCAGCAGTTTAGATTAATGTCTTCTCATTTTCAGTAGCCTCTTTTCCTCTGCAGTCAAGCCTTGCCTTCCTCCTTTTTGCCTTTACAGTATCCTCCAGCCAGACACTTCATGTCTGTTCTGATGTCCCAGTGGGTCTCTCTAAATAGGCTCAGAGCCTCCCACAAGTTTTTGTTACGCCTTTCAGTTTCTTCATAAAAACAGGTTCTCAGTTTTGATGTAGTTTCCTTTTTGCAATTAAACACTTCTGCAGTGGATATGTTGACCACTCTGGAGGTGCTGGCTCTGGAGATAACTGGGGGCTGCCAAGGACCAGCAGCTGCCTGAGTGTGCAGCAGTGGGAGCTTCCTTAGGGAGGAGCAGAGCCCAGTGCAGCCCTTCTGCTCCCTGGAATCCTCTGTGTGTGACCTGGAGAGGGTAAAATCCTCCTGGCTGGGCTAGGAGAGGCTCTGGGCTCCCAGAGCCCCTCTGGAGCTATACCTGGGCTCTCAGGTCCCAGTCTCACCCCATAACTGTCTCTGGAGCAGTGAGAGATGGCATACCCCATTTTCATGCCTGTCTCTAGAGCCACAGTGGTTTACAGCAGCAGACCCAGGTCCTGGGAGCCCAGAATGAGGGTGCTTGATACCTGTTGTGGCAGTGTGCAGGTGGGAAGAGGGGAGATTTCAGTGAGGGAACTGGGGTTAACAGAGCTGTAGTCATCAGCTTCAGAGCTTGTGCCCTGAGTGCCCCGTGGCTTCTCTGCCCTTCCCCTTGGGAAAGGAGCTCCTCCACAGGGTGGTGGGGAGCTGTGATGAGGGAATAGCCCATCAGGAAGCTTGTCAGAGCAGCAGGGACAGGGGACCATGCCTGGGGCTGGCACAGCCTGGAGGAGAGCAGCACAGGGTGGGTGTTGAATTGATGCTGCTGAGCAGAGTTTGCTCTTAGTTCCTGTGAACTGTGTGGTCACTGCTTTATGGACAATCCCCTGCCTTCCAGAGCCATGGGCACTGCTCAGTGAGCCAGGCACCCCACTACACCTCCTACCTTGCAGAGGGGGTGTGGTGGGCAACACAGCAAGCACAGGGGCCAGGAGAGCCCTCTCCCAGGGTGCCAGCCTCTCACAGAGGCTCAGACCCTGGGGCAGAGTGGAGGCCACAGGTTCTGCATGCCACAGAGGCTGCTGTCAGGCGTCAGGCTGCTCCCTGGTCCTGAGCATGTTTCTCCTGCTGTTTTGCAGATATCCATGAATTCTACGATTTCACGCTGCGCTCTGCACCCGAGCAATCCCCGGGCCTGGACACACGTCATGGCACAGCCAGGCAGCAGCTTGGGGCCAGCGAGCCCAGCTCCACAGCCACACCCAGAGAGCCCCAAACCCTGCCTGAGGTAAGAGCCACCCCCGTGGTGCTGCAGGGCCAGACCCTGAACACTCCTGTGCTGAGAGGGACTCGAGGGGCTGCTGGCCACCACAGCCTGCCCCGCTCACACCCAGGCTGTTCCTACACGTTCTCTGTGATAGCTTGTCTCATTAATGAGGCAACTTCTCTGGTTCACAAGTGTTAATTGAATTACTTGTAATGTGAACAGCTCCAGCTCCAGCACTGGCTCCTGCTCTGCAGTTGCAGCTGGATTATTTGCTCCTGTCTGACACTGTCTCCCATGGAGGTGTTTCAGCTCTCTGATCCAGCCACTTTTGATAAGTGAAGTAGGTTGAGTCTTTCAAGTTTCCCTTTTCAGGATTTTTTCCCAGCTCTCAGATAACTTGTGTCTCTGTTATTTGCATTCTCTTCAATTTTCAACAGCATTCTAAAAGATACAGCACCAGCTGGAAAGGCAGGAATTGAGCAGTAGGGTCTCAGTTATCTCAAAGGCACCAAGGTAAATAAAATTGCCTTGTGCCTTTGCAGGCCTTCTTTCCATCCCCCACTTACTGCCTCCATCCCCCACTCACTGCCCTGCCATGAGATGCTACAGGATCCCCCTAATCTAGTGCAGAAATGCAAAAATTCATGGATTTCTCCTTTCAGTAAAATAACCCTATCAGGTAAACACCATTTTCTGCCTCAGAGATTGAGCTGGCTTCCCATCATTTACCTGGGGGTACTCCAAATTTAAGTGTCACACAGGGAAGATGGAGCTGAATAATATTATCTAAGGAAGAACACTTCACATGAGTTTGGGGATCAAGAAAGGGAGGACAAAACAGCCCACAATCACTGCAGGAGATATTTGTGTTCCTCTGACTCAGGAGCTGCTTTAGTCCCATTTTTTCTTGACCCCCTTCACATTGCCAGTCCCTCTAGTTAAAGTCAAACCTGCAGCTCTAGTATGTGTTTAAGAACAAATTTTTAGTGCTGTTATGCCATAAGCAGTGGGATCCTGCTTTGGGTTTTTTTGGGTGTCCTGGAGCCTTGATCCACCCAAGAGTGAACTCTGCTGGCAGTAAGCCACCAGTCTCTGTGGCCAGGCCAGTCTATGAATCCCCAAGATTGAACAAGGACATTGAAAAATCAATGTGGAAACAAGCAGGGAAGCAACTGTGGGCCTTGCAGAGCTGGTGTGAGTAGTGCCCCTGCTCCTTCCACTGAGCCCTGTCTGTAAGGGGGATGAAAAAAGCATCCAGTCTCAGGGCTTCCTGGCACTGAACACAGCCCAAGCCACTGACACCAAGAAATCCCTCCTCCCTTCTCAAAAAAAATGTTTGAGATGTCTTGTGTTGCTGAAACATGAAATGCAACCCAGCAATGGCACAGTCCCAGAGTCTGGGGCCAGCAAACCTCCACCATTGCTTGCAGTGACCCTGCTAGCCCTGGGGCCAGTGCCAGACAGGCTGACATGGGAGATGGGATCCCCGTCAAAGCCACCATTCCCCCTGCATGGGGAAAAGCTCCTTTTGGCCCTTCCAGAAGCAGTGCAGAGCCTGAAGGCAGCCGGCCTGCCCTACCCACGTGTCCCCCCACTTGTCTTGTTCCAGGGCTGCTCCTGGGACCGTGAGCAGAGGCTGGCCAGGGCAGCTGGGGACAGCGCTGCAGGGACAGCGCCGCGGCTGGTGAGGGTGACGGCGCGGCGGACAGAGGCACCAGCCAGCGTCTGCAGCCTGGTGCTCAGCTCTCACAGCACCCTGCCCCAGGTGAGCCTCCGTGCGCCCCACGCCACCTCCCGCCCTGCCAGCCCTGCCAGCGGCTGGCACTGAGGGGACAGCGCCGGAGCCACGTGCTCTCAGCACCGCGGGGCTGGCGTGTCCCTCCCCTGGGGCTGGCAGCGTGTCCTGCCTGCTCTGCTGCTGCTCACACCACAAAACCGAGCAGTCACTTGTGCCAGGGGCTGGACAGCGCTGAAATCACCCCCTGGCCTTTGCACTTGTGGCCCCGTGTCAGCCCTCAGGGCTCGGAGGGCAGGTGGATGTGGCGCAGGAATAACGAGGCTGCCTGGAGCTGGAAATCCTCCCAGGCCCGTCCCTCTCGCCCCCAGCGCTGGCACGCTCCCACGTTGCAGATTTCCATATTTTTTTCTCCGAGCTCTTAAATGGCAGGTCCGTTCCTCAGCTTCCCGGGAGCTTTTCTCTGCTGTCTTATTTACTTGGAAACACCATTTATTTGGATGTGCATCGTAAAGCTCAGCCTCCACCTGGTGCAAGAAAATCCTTTGGGCTACACGTTTGAGGGGAGTTATAGGGATGAGTGAAGGGCAAAATGCACTTTTGGGAAGGATGAAGTGGCCAGGAAGAATGGAGCTCACCACAGATTTAAAATTATATGAAAATGTTGTTTATCTTGGCAAAGTTTGAAATAATGCTTGTTTGCTAAGTCTAAGTATTCTTCCAAAGTATTTTAAATACAAAAATTGCACTGCCTCTCTTCTGTCCTTTTTTAAATGTTTCCCTTCTTTTTCTGAGCTGCAATAAAATGGGTAACACCCCATTTTTTTCTCCTACTGTTTAATTTCTCCTTTTCTCTTGTTTCTCTCTACATTTTCAATCATTCACCATATCTTTAGCAGCTTTTGAAGGGCGAGACAGTGGTTTTCTGAATATGACAAGAAGATGAGTTTGGCTGCTGATTTCCATTTGCCAGTGGGTGGGAAACTCCACCACAAGGGAGTCACAGGGCAAAACCCATGAGGGGGTGAGAGCCTGAGCAATTGGGAACAGATTCTGTTGTGATTTTAAGGGATTTTCCTCCTAACTGTCCCAGGCCATGAAGTACAGCAGCTCTTGCATCCAGCCCCAAATATCTGGCTGAGTTGCAACGTCTCCTTTAGCAGCAGACACCTAGTTTTGATTTTAAAGCTTCATGCAATAGGGAATCTGCTCTGTCCCTGGCCTGGCTGGCCTGATGATTATTTATTCTTCACATTAAAAATCTGTATTTTACTGTTAGCCTGTATTTCTCTTGGTTTAGCTCCCAGCACCAGGAAATTTTGCTGCCTTTGTTTGCTAGGATGAAGGACCTTGGCAATCAGAATGTTCCCAACATGTAGGTATTTATAGATGCATCTAAGTTCCCTCTTAACTTTCCCTTAGATAAACTAAACAGATTGGCTTCTTCACTCACTCGCTGTTGAGGCAGGTTGTTCCAGACCTGAAATAATTCCTGTCATTCTTTTCAGCCTCCTCCTTTCCTAGCCTGTGGCAGCATGGGGCCAGCCCTTGGTGCCAGGTCCTGGAGCTTTAGGGGTCACCCATTTGCAGGGGCTGCAGCTGCCAGCCCTGAGCAGGGGGTCACTGCCCTGAGACAGGAACAGTGGGGACCTGGGTGGGCAGACTGGGACTCTGGGAGCACTGTGCTCTGGCAGGGCTCTCATCTGCAACCTCCTTCATCCCAGAGGATGGTCATTTCACAGCACGGCTGCAGGCAGAGCAGAGAGTTGGAGGTGAAAAGCTGTGAAGATGGTAGTGTTCAGTGCCAGGTATTGCCATGCCTGTAGTCCTGCCTGAAACTTGGCTTTCTGCAGAAACCCAGCAGCTTTCCTGAAAGCTGGAGCCAAGCAGTGCTGGAGAGCTGCAGGCTTGAGCAGAGCTCCTCTGCAGCAGCCCCTGTGCTGGGATCAGAGTTCTCGTCACAGTGGTGAGCCTTTCCCAGGATGTCACCTTCACTGCTGAATGCAGGCCTTGCCCTGACAGAGGGAAGCATTTCCAGCAGTCCTCCAGGAGACAGGATCAGGTGCCTGGGGCAGGCTGTGCTGCTGGACCACAGCACAGGCCCTGTTTGTCCTCCTTCATTCCTGCATGAAGGCACTGAGGACAGCTCAGCTCCTGCCAGCATCACATCCCATGTCAGTTCTCAGCAGCAACAACACCTACACACCCAGCTCCTGCCCTGCTCCATGGGGACTTACTGCTTTTCAGCCTTCAGTGTGTGCTTTTTATGCCACAGGCATTTCCAAAACAGGTTTCAGAAAAATACCTGAGCTGGTAAATTGCATTTGGAAGAACCAGGGAAGCTTTTACAAGTTAATGATAGTTAATGGTAGGGCAGGGGAGCACCAGCTGCCACCCTGGTGCCATCAGCCCAGGAATGAGAGCTCTAGTGGACATCCTGCCACTGAAGAAAGGCAACACAATGAACTGGCTTTTCCTGCCTGAAGTAAGTGCAATTCTCATACTGCATCCATCAATGTAAGTAAGTTTTCCGTTGCCCTGGCTTTGTCCTCTCCCCTGCCCGCAGTTCTCCATGGCAATGTTAACAGAGCAAAAGCTACCATGACCTGCTTCAGCCAGGAAGATGCATGTCAAATAGATTGCCTCTCCACACAAATGCTTCCAGGAACAGGAAATTTTTGCCTGCTGCCAAGGATATGGGTGTGCTCTGAAGAGCCCTGCGGCGTGCAAATGGCTGCTACAAAGGAAGAGGTGCTGGTAAATACAGCAACAACATGTGCTTCCTGTTGAGGCTGAGTGGGCTGAAGCCATCTCTCCATGGCAAAGTGGATATTCAGCTCTCAACGGGGCAAGAGCAAAGGGACTTTGCCAGATAAAAAGCCCTGTTGAGGCTAATAGATGCAAAACCCTGCCTGGGTTCTCGGGCTTGTGGGGTTTTATTTGCTGAATCCTTCATTTCAACCTTTTCCCGAGCCCTGTGGTTGCCTCAGCAGGGCTGCTCAGGGCTCATGTGCTGCGGGAAGATCAGGAGCACGCTCCTGTGGCCGCTGTCACCCGCCTGCGCTCCCAGGCTGCCAAGGAGGCTGCTGCTCTCGCAAACGCCGTCTGCATCCTCCGTGCAGGGAGCAGCCAGCTGTAAAGATAAATGAAAAGAGGAACAATGCCGCTGATGAGCGGAGCCTTGCGCCTGCGAGGAAGCGCTGCTCTTCCCCTGCCACCCTCTCCTGCTCCGCAGCCGCCGTGACTCCATCGCTGTCACCGCGCCAGTGCGGGGCCGCCCTGCGCCTCCGCCCCCGCCTGCCGAGCATCCCTCCCGCCTGCCGAGGCGTTCCCGGCCGCGCTGCCAGCGCACGGCTCTGCCCGGCTCAGCCTGGCAGCTGACACGAGAAACAGCAGCTCCCGGTATGGTGGAGAGCCGAGCGAGGCCGCATTCCGTGCGTGCTCTGCGGTCAGCGGTGAATGGGAGAGCTGGCTGGCAGGGGTCACTGCTGCTCCGGCAGCTCCGCTCTGTGCGGTGCCTCTGAGCAGCGGGAGGGGCAGTCTGCGCTTCAGCCCTGCGGGGCTGAGGCCACAGATGCCCCGGTCCCCCTCCCTGTGTCCCAGCTCCGGCAGAAATGCCCTGTCAGGGTGTTAGGAGCCCTCGCTGCTGCACCTGCTGCGGAAGAAGATGCACCCGCCTGCCCCACAACCCACGGCTCAAGGGCCGAACAGGAGCTCCCTGGGGCATTCGGCAGAGAAAGGCGAGCTGTGCCGCCAGCCTGGCGACCGGCTGTCTGCTTCTCCCGTCCTTCTCTCAAGTGTTTTTTCCTCTTTCCCAGTGGAAGGGCGTGCCCGTGCTGTGCACCTTTGCCTGCCAGGAGCAGCGGGTCAGGATGGGATGGGCGTGTGGCAGATGCTGCAGCTGCGGAGATGCCGGCTGTGAGCTCACTGCTCCCCTGGCTTGGCTGCAGCCTCACTGCTCTCCATTTTCTCCGTGAGATACAGGAGAGGGGAAGCACCAAGGAGCTGTTTGCTGTTCCGTGGAGCATCAGGGAAATGAAGCAGATCTCTGGAGTGGGCGAATGTCTGACAGTGAATGCAGCCCCAGCAAGAAGCCCCTGTCAGGTTGCTGGGTTGCATGTGCCCTGCTGTCCCCACCACCCCATGCCCTCTCTGTGGGCTGACTGGGCAGGCAGCTGAAGCCATTGCTGCAGGCCAGACTTTACCAGGCCACTGCTTTATCTCAACCTGAGCCCATCAGCATCAGCCCTGCAACCCCAAAATCCAGGGAGCAGCTAATGCTCGAGCAATGGAACCAGAGAAGCAACCAGCTCCTGGGGAACTCTCCCCTCCCCACTGCATCCCCATGCAAAAGGGAAAGCATGTTTATTTTAGGAGAAGCTGACAAGAAAAGCAGCAGCCCCCAGCCCAGTGTCACTTGAGCCACTTTGTGCCCAGAGGTTGCTTCAGGGCATTCAGATGCTCTCCAGCGATTTTGTATTTTGGCACTGCAGACACAGGCTCAAAAGCCGAAGTGCTGAACTCAAGAGGGTGTCTGTCTGTAGCAACACACACAGACTGAACCACACATCAGCCCTGGACAGCAGGGACACCCAGCTGGGCAGCCTGTGTCAAGGAGAGGGTCAGCAGGGGCTGTGTCAGTAAGAGCTGTCACTTCAGTGGACATTTTGGGGTTGAAAGGCCTCAGCTTTACTAGAGACTCTTGCTATTCCTGCTGCAGAGATGGACATGCTTAGACTTCAGTTCTCCCAGCTCAATATCCAGCTTCAGCAAAGGATGAAGAAGTCAGTAGAGCCACCAGACTGTCAAACCAAAATCTCATGGTCACCTATTCCTACTCTACTTGGGGATTTCATCTAAAACCAGCAGCAAAAGGAAGATCCTTGCAGACACAAGGTGTTTCTGGCTGTGCAGCATAGGAAAAGCTTGATGGATGTGGTGTCTCCATTCACCCAAGTCATTGTCACTGTTTTGAAGGTATTTTGATGGTGTGAGTGCATGCAGCTCTCCCCATGCCATGGCAGAGAGGGAACAGTGAGGGGGGGCTCTGGGGAGTGTCCAACAGAGAGCCATGCTCCAGAGCCATCCAGACAGGCTTGGAGTCCATCCATCCTCCCTCCAGATCAGTGCTTCAGCTTTGCCTCCATGTAGTGTCTGTGTCTGCCTGTCCCCAAGGGAGCACAGCTGCTGGAGAACTGGCACACTGATGAGATTCACACTCAGGGGTTCCATGTGTAGCTCTGAAATCAAGAACCAAGACCATTCACAGGCATCTCCAGCAGCACGGGGACTGGTCAGGGGCCAGGCCCTGGTGTCTTGGCCAGGAGCTCAGTGAGCTGCTGCACTGCCTCTGCCGGGTCTCTCTGCTCTGCTCATCAAGTTTCCCAAATGTGCTGATGCAGGGTCCACACAGCAGCACTCAGGTTCCTCCTTCCCTGCTCTGCCTTGTCAGGTGATTGACCATATTCCTGCTGCAACCAAAGCAAAGCACTGGAGCCTGCCTCCTGTAGCACAGACCCACCAGGGGCTAGGAAATGGGAGCCAGAGCATGGGATGTGCCACCCTCTCCTCCACCCCTCCACATTGCACTCCCCCTCACAGCCAGCCCAGCACCTCAGGAGGGTGAGGACAAATCCCCCAGGTGCATTTCTGCAAAACAAACGAGCTCTCCTCGCCATTTTTAAAGAAACAAACCAAGCTTGAAGGCAGAGCCTGGTAGGCCAGCTGCTTTCTATCTGGATTGCTGGAGCTAGGGGAACGTCACTGCATCTTAATGGCATTGGGCTGGACAGAGATCAGGATTCTGGTGGCAGAGGCAGTACTGCCTCTGTTATAAATAAAGCAGCCACGATAACTGCTCATGAAGGTTTATGGTCTTTAGGATTTGGAGGATCAGTATCAAGCTAGCTGAGAGATGTATTATCCTCGGCATTGGTAGGAGCTAGGGGAAGTGCAGGGGGAGGACAGTAAATGAGCGTGGGTTTGGAAATCATCCCTCTTGTGAATCCAAGCGTGAGCCCTTGGAAAGGTGTTCTCTGCTGTGTGCTGGCTCCTCTTGCCTTGCTCTGCCTGCCCTGGGAGGGTTAAACCACGCAGCAGTGGCAGCATTTCAAGCGAGTCTCTGCCCTGTTGCAGGAAGCAAGGATTCACCCCAGGGCAGCCCCTGCCAGAGCCCTGCAGCCTGCAGGTACAAAGCACCTTGTAGCAGTCTCGCTACCATTGCACCTAAAAATTATTCCAAGTATTGAGGCTGAGGAAAAGGCCTCCTGCAGTCTGTGGCCTGGATAGCTGCAGGGGCTGGCAGTGCTCAGGTACACCAATGTCTGTGCCCAAAGCACTGGCACGGAGACCACTGTGCCTGGCCAGCACTGCTTCCCCAGCCTCAGCAGCAGCTCCCACCTGCACGTGTCCAGGAAACACGGCAGCGTCCTGCCAGGCTGTCCCCCTGCTTTGAGGGGTATTTTTAGACCAGCTCATTTCACAGCCTGGCCTACAGCAGACCGAGGGAGGAGCGGTGCCCGAGCAAGGAGAGGGCACTGCACTGCGGTGCAGGGAGACCCGGCTGGAGCTGGAGCTGGGTTTATTGCAATCCCTGTTGCACTGTTCATTCCCTCCCCCTTGGCCCGTGCTGCACAGCTGCACGGTGTGCAGTGGTGGATTTTGCACAGCTGAGTCCCGCGGGGTGTTTCTGCAGGAAGATTTCGTAAGCTTTTGTGCTGTGCTGCTGTGGGAGCGCTTTGTTCCCGATCTGGCCTGGGACAGGAGCGGGGTGATGAAACAGCTCTGAAACAGCTCTGAAACAGCTCTGCCAGCCGCCGGCTCTCCCTCACACCATGGCCTGGCAGCCCATGGCCCTGGGGGGAGCTCAGCCCAGCCCTGTGCTGTGGCCAGGGTGGATGTCCGGCCCCTGCGGCCTGGCCAGCCCTGTCCGAGCCCTGCAGGCAGGGTGAGGGAAGCTGGCACCGCACCCTCAGCGCCACCACCCTCCAGGGCTTGCGTTGCTGGCTTCTTGAGGAAGGCACGGGTGCGCCTGTCCTCAGGAGCGGCTCCTCATCCCAGCCTGCGACCCGCTGTGAAGGTCACCTCGGGGCTGCCCAAGCGGCCGTGTGGGGACGGGCGGGTGGCGGCAGTGCGCCTTTAAGAGAGCCCCGTGCGCGGGCCGCGAGCCTGAGGCGCGCGCGCTGATTGGCCGGGCGGGCGGCGCGCGCGGCGGGGGCGGGGACAGCCATTCACAAATTTCCGAGCGGCCCTTCCTCCCTTAAAGGGGCAGCGCCGGGCCAGCAGGGGCGCGCCTCCCGTGCACCGCGGGTGGCCGTGGCTCCAGGGGACAGCAGCACTGGTTTGTCCCCCCCGGCTGGGCAGGTTTCCCTGCCGGGAAGTGTGTTCTGGGGCAGCACTGCCCCGATGAGGCAGCAGCATCCCTGTGAGTCACTGGCTGTGGGCGGTGGGAGGTGCGGAATGGGCTTTGCTCCATCTGGAGCAGGGCTGGCCAGGGGAAAGGGGGAATGCGTGTTCCCCACGGAGTTCCCCTTCTTGTTCCCCAGGCAGGGTGGGAATAATGGAGGAAGGGACATCTCTGGGCCTTGGATGGGGAAAAGGTCCCACTGGGCAGGGTTGTGCTGCCCAGTGTGGGCAGAGTGCTGCTGAGCCTCCCTTTCAGAGCCAGGTGTTGACCCGCTCCGAGCCTGTTCCTGCACGGACGGGTCCTGGTGAGGAGCCCTGAGAGTCAGCCTGTGGGGCTTGGTGGCCCCAAGGTCATTTCAGCTTAGGCAGAGGCAGCCAGATCTCCACAGGCTTGTGCAGCCCAGGTGGGGTGTGGTTGGCTCCCACCAAGGCTGATGTATGTGACCAAACCCAGGGACAGCTTGGGACTAGTGAAGGATGTGGGGAGACACGATTTCTGGTGGTGTCACTATAGGCACAAGCCAGACATCAAGGTAGAGGACCAAAAAAATAGGAACCTATTATCTTAAAGACAGTGAGATTTCGAAACACCTCGCTGTGACGCTGGTGTGGAGTGGTGAAGTTGTGCCCTGGTCACAGTGTCAAACCTTCCCTCTGCTCTGTCATTTTCTGAAGGAAGTGAGGCACTCACAGCAGCGGGCACCCACAGGCTGTGGCAGTTCACACTGCTGTAATTGCCGTGCCCTTGCAGCAGCAAGGCTCCCCCCTCTGCAGAGAGAAGGGCATCAGGGCAGCCACAGCCAGCCCGTGCCTCGAGTGCTGCAGCACAGGGCAGGAGCATCCCTGCCAGCATGGGGAGAGCCACTGTGGGCATCGTGAGGCTGTCAGCAATTCCATACAGCCTGCTGCATTTGATCGGTATTAAATAACGCCTCCAGGCTCTCCTTTACAGGCAGAGAGCCTGAGCCCTGCTGTAAGGACCTGCTTCAGGTCTCCATCACTCCTCTCCCCTCCCCCAGGCAGCCAGGAAAGACATTTAGTTGTCCACGATGTGAGTTGCAGAAACCAGCCAATGGTGTCTGATAAAGACTCTCGTGCCATTGCTGCCACAAGCAAGGATGCAGCAACCGGGCAATGTATCAGGGATCATTAATAGAATAAAAATGGGTTTGCCCTGGAGGAGAATAATTTGTTGGGCATCTGCCCTGAGAGTGCTGAGAGCTATTGGTCCCTTGGTATGCCTGGTTATTATTATCCCAGCTGCACTTTTCCCAGCGTGAATTGCTGCTGGTGGCAGGAAGGAACAGCCTTGGAGTGAGATGGTTCTCATCCTGCCCCTTCCCACTCAGCTGTGACTGCACAAACCCTCCAGTGCCCACAGGAGCCTCCAGCCCTATTTGCCCACAGTAGCTGTGCAGAGCTCCTCTTCAAGTTCCAACTGAGAAGCCCCAGACCCAGCCAATGGCAAATTCCTGCTGGGTGGGGTCTGTGTTAGTGCTAAGGAACTGATGGTCAGACTGAGCCAAGTTCAGTTGGTCCCTCTCTTTGCTGCTCATCTCCTCCTAGCCTGCCCACCCAGATTTATTTCCCTGCTGCCTCCCTGGGCTGAATAGGTTGGGTGAGTTTTTGCAGAGGATTGTGATGGAGAAAGATACCTCCCGCATGCAAAACTGTCCTCCCCTTGCTCCTGAGACTCCCTGTCTGCACCCAGGCTCAGAGCAAACCTGTGGCTTAGGTTCCCCTGGCAGGATCCAGCTCCTCTTGGGTGACAGTCCAGCCTTCACGTGACTGCTGTTTCTGCGAGGATCTGGCTGCCTTCAGCCTGCCCCTGCCTCCATCCCCTGCTCCTAGCAGGGCTGCAGGTACAGCTAACATCCCCATCCTAGCAGGGCTGCAGGTACAGCTAACATCCCCATCCTAGCAGGGCTGCAGGTACAGCAAACCCTCAGTGCCTGGTGCCTCACACTTGCCTTCCTCTTCCCGCAGGATTTCGTGCGAGAGGAAGGAAGCGGCAGCAGGGGCTGCAATGCCGGTGACACCAGATAAAACCTAGCTCTGTGCCATCTCCGTGCCTTGTAAATAGCATCAGCTCCGGGGATTTCTTGACACTTTGCTGAAATTAGCACCTGTAAAAAGAGCAGCTGCCAAAGCTGAATTTAAATAAGACGGGGAGAATGCCGGTAGGAAGAGGGTGGAGAATGAGAGAGCTCTTGAATGGCTTCCCTCCATGAAGGCACCTGCCTGGAAATCAGCTCTCATCTCCTCTGCCCTGCTCAAAGCTCACATTACAGCAGCAAGATGCCCACAGCTGCCTCAAAGTGCTGGGCACTGTGCCTGCCCTGCCCGACACAGGCTGGGCCCCCAGTGCAGGTCCCCACTCCACTTGGTCTCCCAGCAAAGCCACCCCCAGTTCCCAAAATGCCACTAAATACTCACTAAAACAAGCTGGAGAAGTACAGAACGTGGATGCCCCTGGCCAACCAGCCCTGGCCTCCTCTTAAGCTTGATTAGTTGTCCCAAGTCCTGTGCAGAATTAGGGAACGTTGCAAGCAGGCAGCAGCAACTATGGATTGCTTTTTTCCTTTTTAATTGGGGTTAGCAGGTGGCACATGCAGTTCATTACCAATGCACAGGAATGAAACAACTCTCGTGGCAGCTAAAATGGGAAATATGGGGTTTGGGGAGGGGAGATGCAAGCAGGTAAGGAAGGACTCTAAAGAGCTGTGACAGATGAGGCTCAAAACCCCTCTGTTTGCAACTGGCAATGAGGCACTAAGAGATAAGAGAGCTGGGGGCAGTGCTGGGGGGTGGAGGTGTAATTTTGGCCCTCAGGGCTGGCACTGAGGGTGTTTCCCATGTGGACATGCCCATTGCATGAATGGCTGTGAAGGCTGCAGAGACTGAGCATAGAGAGGACCAGACACCTTCCTTGTGGAGGATGCACCAAAAAAAGGGGAAAAAAAGGGAGGGGGAAAAAATCAAATTAAATGCTTCTCTTTATTGTTCACTCAGCTCCTTATTAAAGCATTTTCCCCTAAGAGCTCTTGTCCTTTGCTTCTGCACTTCCCCCCTGGGTGAATGCCCGTGTCCTTGCCTGCCCCCATCCCAGAGTGACAGGGGATGTGTCTGGGGCAGGGCAGGTGTGAGCCCAAGGTGACAAACTCTGCTTGTGCAGTTCCCTGGTGCTCTCCTCCCACCCAAGTCAGCCTCTTGCAGACTTGGGGCTCCTGACTGACCTTGGCACAAGGCTGGCTTTGGGGGAGGCCATGGCAGTGGACAGGCCCCACTGGGTGGCCACTGCAAGGTCCCTGCAGCCTAACCATGCCATGCCAGGGTGGGAAGCACCGTGGGAAGGAGGTGTGCAGCTGGGGTGGAGCAGTAATTAGCAATGCCCAGGTGCTGAGCACATCTCGTTGATGAAGTTATCTCAGAGGTGTCAATGGGTGGAGAGCCAACAAGGAATTCATGTCCTTTTGCTCCCATAGGGGAGACACTGGCCACCTGCCCTTTTTCAAGGCTTTTTGCTCTACTTTGGTGCAGCAATCCTCTTATCTCAGCTTCACTCTGGCCCCAGTCCCTCCTGTCATTCCCATCTGATGGCACAAGGATGGCTGCCTCCCTCCCTCCCTGCTGGCTCTATGATGTGAGGATGAGGTAGAAGATGTGGAGATAATCCTGATTTCTTAAAACCTGAAGTGTAAAGTCCTCTCTTAAAGCCAGCACTTCACGCTTTCCTGCCATGCACTCAAACACATTTTTTCATTGATTAATTCTGAACAAGCTTGCTCTGCATGCAGGCATCCCACGCTGCCCTGCCCTGGTGAGCTCCTGGGGTCTGCAGCGTCCTGGCACTGAGCTCTGCAGTGCAAACACTGCCTTGTGTGCAGCCATTGGCTTCTTCTTGGTGCCTGTCTTTGGGTCAGTGCCACAGTGCCCCTGGCACTGATCACTGTGCAGAGAGAGCCCAGGGGAGCAGCAGGTGAGCCTCACCTCTGGAGCTGTGCGTGAGGGCTCAGCAGCACAGCTTGAGGTCACCGTGGTGAGGACAGGTGCCCTAGACTTGCTTGTTGACTGTCCTGAGCCTGCAGCAGGGAAATCTGAGTGTCTGAGCCACTCCAGCGTTCTGTGGCATTAAGCCACCTTGTGACTGAGGTGATCTGAGCAGCCTGGAGCCAGTGCAGTGCAGGCAGTGCTGGAGAGGACGGGTGCTGCACCGTGCAGTGGGGAACGTGGTACCTGGGGGCAATGCCAATCCTGATTATGGGGTGCCTTCTGCCCCCTCCCCTTCACCCAGAAGCAACCATTTCACTTGACTGCTTGGGAGCAAACCCTGCAGGAGCACCTCTGTGTGCAGAGGTGAAGTGCAGAAGTAATTCTGTACTGCAGTTTGGAGAGCTAAAGGAACAGGGAGTGGGCAGGGGCCTTTATCTGACCAGCCATCATGCACTTCCTCCTCCCACAGCCCTGCTCTGCCCAGGGCCATGTTACACCAGCTGCAGGAGGCCAGGAGGAGCCTTGCAGACCTTGGAACCTCAATTGAGGTATTGCACCACCATACCTTGTGGCTCAGCTTGTGGCCACCTCCTGCTTGTGTCCTTTAGCCATATCCTGTGGGAGCCCAGTGCACATTCATTGCTTTTCTACATATTTATGTACCATTTCTTTAAAATAGTTTTTTGTCCATCCTAGTGTTTTTTACAACCTTTAAGCATTAAGAGGCCAGGTTCAGGTTCTAAACGGTCAGATGTGGGGTTTTGTAATGGTTTTTCTCTCTCTGCCCATCAATTTATCTGGATGGCTCTTCTGAACTTCTTCCAGTCCTTCACTTCTTTGCAAGAGGTGAAGGACTGGTGCAATAGTAATGGAGCTGCACTGGGAGCAGCACCCTTGCCCTGCTGCACCAGCAGGCATTCCTGATTTGCTTTTGCCATCCCCTGATGGCAGGGGAGAAAAGCAGGCAGTAGGTGAAAGGCCCAGCAAAGGCCCTTGGGGTTTCTGCACCCTCAATGCACCTGTGGCTCACGGGGCAGTGGATGGAGCCCATGTGGTAACATTTCCAAAAAAGCAAGGTGAGAACTGATACAGAGATGCAACAGAGCTGCTGCTACCCGTTCACATCTGGAAAAATTATTTCCTACTCCAGTGCGGACCACAGCTGGAGCAAAATTAACCCCCCTTGTCGCCAACCCCAAAGCTGGCAGGGGGAGCTGCCACGGCTTGCGGGGCAGGCGGGGCGGCCGGCGCTGCACAAGGGCTGCCCTGTGCGCTGAGGGCAGCCGCAAGGTGATGCGTGAGGCAGCGCAGGATTCTGCTCTTCTGGATGCCGCCTGCCCGGGGCGCGGGGTCGGGCTGTGCCCGGAGCGCGGGGCCGGTGCGGGGCTGAGCGCGCCCCCGCCGCCGGGGCGGAGCGCGGAGGTTCCGCCGGCGCGGATTGGCGGCTGCGGGGGAGGGGGGGCGGGGGATGGCCCGCGCCCCCGCAGGTGCCGCGGTCCCGCATCGAGCCGAGCCGGGCCGGGCTGAGCCGGGCCGGGCCGAGCCGGCCCATGCAGCGGAGCGCTTCGCAGCTGCTGCCCCGCGCCCCGCGCCGGGAGCGGCCCTGGGGCTGAGTGGCGGTGCGGACGATGCCGCGGCGCGCCCCCGCGGAGATCACCGCGCTGTAACACCATCCCCCTCCCTTCCTCTTCCTCCTCCTCCTCCTCCCACGGGGCCGGGGGCGCCGAGCGGGCGAAGAGGCGGCAGGCGCGCCTTGCGCGGGGCGGGGGCCGCTGCCGCCCCCTGAGCATCCCTCCCTCCCTCCTCCCTACCTCCCTCCGCCCCTCCGCGCCGCCTCCCTCCCTCCCTCCCTGCCGGCTCTATGGTGTGAGGGCAGCGATGCACAAGCACCACCACTGCTGCAAGTGCCCCGAGTGCTACGAGGTAACGCGGATGGCGGCCCTGCGGCGCATGGACCCCCCCTCCTACGGCGAGTGGCAGCACGAGCAGTACGGCTACGGCGGCTACGGCTCGCAGACCCTGCCCGCACCCGGGGGGGCCGCGCCCGCCGCCCGCGGCAAGGCCAAGCTGGGGCCCCCCGCCCGCGACCCCGCCGCGCTGAAGCCGCCGCCGCCGGCGCCGGGGAAGAGCGCGGCCAAGGTGAACGGGAGCGGCCCGGGCTGGTGGCCCGAGTGCACGTGTTCGAGCCGCGACTGGTACGAGCAGGTACGGGCCAGCCCCGGGCAGCGCTCCCCGCTGCGGGACGCGACGGGGCGGGCGGCTGTCGGGGTGACGCGGGGTTCCCGGCCGTGCAGCATCGCATCGCCCCGGGTGGGTGCTGCCGCTGCCGGGCTCGGCACCGCCGTCCCTGCGGTCCGCCGTGGTCGTCGCTCGGGTCGGGTCGGCCGTCGGAGTCGGTCGGGTCGGCGTTGCCGTTCTCCGGGCTGGCTGCCGCGGTCCTGCCCAGCGCAGGAGCCCGGCGATGGAGCAGCCTCCCCAGGGCCGAACGGGGCCAAATGGATCTTGCTTGGCGCAAGGTGGTCGTCGGGCGCTGATGTATTTTGGACGCCCCACCTGAGGTGCTCGCCGCTTGCGATGCCGATGCCTGGAGCCCCGGCAGCGCCAAGGGCATCCCGTCAGGCTGTGTTCAGCAGGCATGGTGCGTGCTGCCCGCTGGGCAGCCTCGTGGGTTCGCGGTGTTGCTTGCCAGCGCTCCCAAACTGTCACCCACTCTCCATTGAGTTGTGGTTTCCTCGCTCTGCTGCTACGTCCCTGCTCCCCGAGATTATTACGTAACCCTGCTCTGGTCGCTGGCGTGCTGTGTGCATTCTGCCCCATTTCACTGCCTCCATTTCTTCCCACACATTCATTTTATTAGTGTTCTCCTGGACCCATCCTTGGGCTGTGTCTCTCTCCCCTAAATGGAGAGACCAGTCTTATTTAGAACCCACAAGCCAGCTTAGAAAATGGTTGGATCTTTTTGCAAAGCATTAAAATGGAGGCTAGCCCCTGCCTGAAAAACAATTTGCCCTGCTTGACAGAAAGGCATTTCAGTTTGCTTCTTCTGCTTCTTTCATTCATTATCTTCAAACCTCACATGATTTCTTATTGATCCTTCTAATTATTATTTCAAGATGCTGTAGCAGGCAGACACACGGGAATCAATGGGAATTCTCTCCTCCTCTGCTCTCGGCAAACACAACCCTCTTCTTCCCATCCTCTGTGTTTTTTCTTCATTACTGTCTGTCTGTAGCTCTGGTTGAAATAATTAGATTCATAGCTGATAGCTCAGATTATATTTACAGAAGGCACCAAAAACTCCAGCCACCTTCCTATGAGCCTGATGCTGCTTTCTCTCTCTTTCTCTGCCACTCTTTGTATCAAAATCAGCCTCAGTTCTCTCTCGCCTCCTGATTCCTGGCAAGCATTCTTCCATCTTTCCTCCCCTATCTCTTTCCTTCCCTCCATCCAAAGCAGCAAGCTCAGGGAGCAGAAAATCGAAGCATGTTTGCTCCCTCCTTTCTGCTCCTGATTGCATGAAAGGTCCGGCCCAGTATTCCTGGTAAGACAATTGCAAGCAGTGTGAGAAGGAAGTGATGCCAGCTGCATTGCTGCCGTGGCAGGCTGGGCAGGGGAGCCTTTCATGTTTTTGCAATGGTGGAAGAGAAATCATTGTCTCTTTGTGGTGCTGCCATGGAGCTTGGGCTGCTTGGAAAGTCCGCGTTGGGAATCTCTGCTCTGCCTTTGCCTTTCTGAACATGGGGGGGGAAAAAAAAAAAAAAGGAAAATCAAAAGCTCCTCACGGCATTGCAAGCAACAGAGGATGCCAGTGTTTGAGGCTATGTGAGCATAGCGGGGTCTGCATGTAGAATGTGACGTGTGTGGTATGTGCACTGCCTGTGTCAGAGCAGGCAGCCGCTCCCTGGCGTGGAGCAAATGTATGCTGTGAGTAAAGCTTGCAGCAAATGCCTCAGCAGCGCTCTCCTCCTCATCCGAGGGTGCCAAGTGCCTGAGCCCCGAGGAATCCGTGTTCTTCCCAGCCCAGCGGTGGGCAGAGGGACAAGGGTGGTAACATGGAAACATCTAGGCATGGCTTGTGCCCAGGCAAGCAGGTCCAGTTGGCTCTGGGAGGCCGGGAGATGTTGGGCTCTGGGTAGATTTGGCTGGAGGTTGCAGATGCAAAGCAATCTCCTTCACAGGCTGTCTCTGTTTCCAGGAGAGCCTTGGCTGGAGGCAGGGCTGCCATTTTTCAGGGCTGCCCCTTTAAATGAGCTCACTGTCCCTGAAAGCACTTTCAGCAGCTGAGGTGGGAAGGGGTGCACAGGCCGGGAGCCTTTCCAGGGTAAGCAGGGATCTGTTACCCTCCTGGGGAGCTTCACCAGCCCTCATTTAAGCGTTTTTTCCTCCCCTTGCTCCTTCATGCAAGCAGAGAAGCGTGTGCTGGTGCTCTGACATCAGAAGCGTGCTCACAGTTGCATATGGTGGTGTATGTTCTGACATCATGGCATACTCACGTACCCGTGTGCCGCTCCACGGCATGTGAGACGTGCCCACACGTGCTGCCCAACACACAGCACGGTCCCAACGTCAACCTGCACCTCCTCCCACTTCCAGCCCCCGTCTGTTCTCTCCTCCTGCCTCTCCCCTTCTCTAGGACACATTTTAGCTTGCTCAGGCAATGCCAGTAACTGAGAATCCCTAATCCTCACCAGAGGGAGGGAGGAATCTCAGAGGTCTAGCAATCTCACATCTTTTTTGCTTTGCTTTCCTTCTCCCCTTTGAGATGTCTCCCATTTCTTTTCCCTTACCTATCCATGTTCCCTGCTCATCAGTTCCTGGTCCCCACACTCATTGCTGTCCTCCTTTGTTCCCATCACTCTCTCTCCCGTTGGCCCTGTGCCCTCCTTGTCCCCCTTTGCTTGCTGGTGGGGAGCTCAGTTCCTCCCCTGCCAGACTGGGGTGACAGGAGGACTCCTGGCTTTGGAGAGCAGTGTGACCCAGGGAAGCATCCCTGACAGCACTGGAGGAGCAGACTGCTCAAACCCCTCCTCTCCCCTGCACAGTGGCTCCATGGCTTCTCAGGAGAGGGGTGCTCAACTGCCTGGCCATGCCCAAGCCCCTTCTCCAGCCCTGCTCCAACAGCTGAGGGTCCAGAAGCAGCACCTTTCCCTCCCACAGGGAATGTCCAGCCCTGAGTCTCAGCTCACTCTGAAGACTGGTGCCAGGCACAGTGACCAGAGCAAGGCCCCCCATGAGGGTCTCAAGGGTGTCACCAGCATTTTCATGTGCATTTTGGGCATGAGCTGGGGCAGGGGCCCAGGGCAGTGCAGTTCCCTGGCATGTGGTGAGGAATTGCTCTCTGCCCCCGGGGCTGCCCCAGGTTTGCTGGCCCTGCTTGGCTGGGAATGCAAAGTCCTGCTGCCCCCTTTTCTGTGGTCCCTTTCTCCCTCTTGGGGTGGTCATTGCAATGAGACCTTGACCACCTGCAAATGCCCGGAGCATGCCAGGCTTGTGTGGCCTCCACCCCTGGCAGAAGTGTTTCATGGCCAGGCAGGTGGAGGAGTGGGACAGATCTTCCCTGCCCACTCTCAGCAGTGGGTGTTTCACTCATTTTCAGGGGTGGTTTTTGACGCACAAACATTGCTGTTGAGTTCCTCCCAAGCCCTGGGCAGTTAACTGCAGTAGAGGGGCACAGGACAGCACATCTTGGCCAAAGCACCAGCCTTTGCTGAGCCTTCAGACCATGTTGGGCTTGGGGCTCCTGTCTCTTGGGCATGGGGAGGAAAAAGCCTTGGAGAAACCGTGGGGGTTCAGACCAGGTTTCTGAGGGATGGGCAGGTATGGCTGGAAGGAAGGAGGGAGTGCACCAGGGGGGCAGGCAGGAAGCCAAATACAGGTTGCTTTGTGGGAAATGGCTGAAGCCCCAGATGTTCCCTGGGGAGGTGCGAGGGAGGGTGAGAGGAACAGGGTGCCGGGGACGTGGAGGCAGTGGAGGTGGTGAGGTTGGCAGGGTGATGTTGCTATGGCTACTCCCGTGCTATTCATAGAAGAAATTAGCTAAATCTTTGCACTGAAACGTGGAGGAGGAGAGAGGAGGAAGGCGTTCTCCGTGTTTGGAGGGAAGGAGAGAAGCCAAAACAGAAAGGGGGTGAAGTTTTCCTTCTTTTCTCTGTGCCTGCACTGTGGAGGGGCATTTCAGGGAAGCACTGCTGCCCGAGCTGCCCAGCACTGGCAGGATGGGAAGGATGCGGGGAAAGAGGAGCTGTCCCATGGGAAAGTCCCCCCTGCAGAGCTTCCACACAGAGCCCCACGTGGCAGGATGAGTTCTGTATCGTGCCAGGAGCACAGGAGACATCCTTTTAATTAAAGACAGCCAATCTGTGAAAGGTATTTTTGGCAGCCTAAATGTAGATGCAACTGTAGTGAAACTTGTCCTTTGCGTCTGGCTCCATTGCTGAGCACAGTGCTTGCCTGTTCCTGGCCCCATCCATCTGCTCAGCCCCTGCTCTCTGGTCACTGGTGGTCCCCTGTCCTCCCTCCACCTCCAGCATCTCTTGCAGCATGTCCCCCTGCCAGCCGGAGTCCCAGAGAGTCTTCCCTCTCCCTCACTCCTCATCACACTCCACTCCCGCGTGAGAGCTTGATTCCCCTTCCACAGACCTGTTTGTCACCTCCTCACTCACGATGTGTAAATCTGCGTGTCTGTTCCTAATATATCCCCCTCCATCTGATCTCACCTCTCAGCTTGTTTCTTGGGCATCTCCATCTGGTGATCCTGCCGTCATCACCCAGTGGAGTTGCTATAACCAGGTACTGAGCTGCTCTCCTCCCCCCAAGCCCAGCCTCACACCCAGCCTCACACCCATCCTTGGCCCCTTGCCCCCTAGGAAGAAGCTGATTTTTCCCATGGTTTTGATGTTCCTTTCCTGCCCCTCAGATGAAATCAAGGCCTAGATAATGTTTTTTTTAAAGTCATACCCCTTCCTGTGCCTCTCCTGGGAAAACACAGATGCTGAGTGAGCTGGTTCTCCTCACCTGCCCTGGGGCACCCTGTGTCCTGCTGTCACCCTTCCCCTGGACTGGGGAGGGTCAGATGTTCTCAGTGCTCCTTCACAAAACACGTTGAATTCATTTAGGGGTTAACAGCTGAGGACATTTTTCTCCTTAGTTTATTTATTCACCTGTAACGTTTTCCCCGCTTTCTTTGGGCACGTGAGTCCCTTGGACAGGGGCTGTACACTTGTGCTTGTTGGCTTTTCTGACTCATCCCTTTAATACAGTAAGGGATAATGCTGGAATTAGAGAAGTGAGTTGAAGGACTGAGCTTAGCTCCTCTCCAGCTGGATTACTGACTGCTGCCTGCCAGCCAGCCCTGATGTGCAGACTGCAGCCCCAGGGCTGTGCCTGGCTGCTGGGTTTGGGGTCCTGAGCTGCTGGAGGGAGCCCTGGAGCAGCACGGAGAGGTGCTGGAGCTGGTGTCTGAACTGGCGGTGCTAGAGATTCAGCTGCTGCTCTAGAGGCAGGGTCTGAAGCGACATAGGTGGGAGAGACCCCATCAATGCAACATGTGGAAGAGCAAAGTACCTGCCAGAAATGGGAGGATGTTGCCCTGCCACCCTGCTGGAGGAGGAGGAGGAGGAGGAGAGTGCATTGCTGAGGCATGCAGGGCCAAGCACGGGCACGTTTCACAGGGGTGTGTGCAATGTGGAGGAATTGCTCCTGGTGAAGAACCTGGGGGCAGCAGGAAGCCCATCAGCCTCCGCTGTGACAGCACCTGCTGTCATTCCTCTTGGAGGGATGTCCCCTGCCCCCATGGCTGTTCTTCCCACCAGCTCTTCCACCACCACTGGAACCTGCCTGAGCCCAGTCCTGAGCAGTGCCAGGCGTTCAGCAGGGATCTGCTGGCCATCCTCAGGGTGTGGGTCCCACGGGGGGTTACATGAGAGGGAGACCCAGGGGACAGCTGTGCCAGAGGCCAGTCCGGGTACCCTGGTGCAGGGGAGGGTGGGAGGAGGAAGCGAAGCAGAAGCTGTCACTGTTCCTGGAGAGTTGCCTTGTTCGGGTAAGCCCCTCGGCACGTCGTGTGCTATTATGGGAGGAGAGAAGCTTCCGTTCCTTCCAGAGCTGTGAATGCTCATTTAGAGAGGGGAAGTCATTAAGACTAATCAGGACGTAATCAGGGCCGTGGTGATGTGCGGGCGCCCGCTGCGCTCAGCCCGGTGCAGGATGCTCTGCAAGGGGCTCTGGGTGCCAGGGGAGGGCAGGTCCTGCACTGCTCCTGTGGGGATGAGGGGGCTCTGCCTGCCACCCCAAACCCCGCGTGCAGGCAGGGGACAGCGAGCCTGGGGCTCAGCCTGGCAGCCGTGATCCAGGGATGGGTGTAGCCCTTGCTGGGAGGTTGTGCCAGCGCTGTGGGTGCAGTGGGCTGTGTTAATGCTCACAGCTGCTTTTCACACATGCAAAGATGGGATGATGTAGGGAGTCCTCAAGGGCCCTCGTTGCAAATCTAGCAATATGCTGTGAGCATGTATCAGGGACTTAGAGATGAAAACTTTTAATACAGTGTTTAACAAGTTCAGAATACCTGAATTTGGAATGAACTTTGCAGTTTAACTTGCAGAGCTTGCTTGATGGGGCTTGGGGAAGAGCTGCTTTGAGGGTGTAATTATTTTTGGGAACATGTAGTGCTTCAGAGCACCCCGGACCAGGCCCTAGATACCTTTTTGTGACCTTTGTATTAACTAGAATTTTTCTTGAATCTCTGTTGATGGAACTTGGTTTGCTTTTTTTCCCACAGAAACAGGTTTCTTAACACTTGTTAACTGGGTGTGCACTGGAACTTACTGAAAAGAAGAAATTAGGATATTCGAATCCCAGGAACCAAAGAATTCTTTATTTTAACACTGATCCTTATTCTCTTTTTACCCCTATACATATGTATTTGTCTGAGAGGAAGGTAAAAGCATGTGACTCAGATAATAACAACTCTTCCTGTGTAAAAAGAAATCAAGTAAATTGTATTTGGTACTGCCAGGTCAAAGAGAAGCTACTGAAGTCCAGAAACTCTGCAAATTGGGTCACTTATTTTAGTGGGCTGAGCCTGGAACAGGATGTCTAACTTTCAAGTTTGAACACCCTGGCCTTAATGGTTTCTAAATGGAAACTTATATTTGACAGAGCTTCTCTTTGGGAAGCTTTCTTCCTGTGCTACCGAGTAAAGGCTTGTTCCAGTCCCTATTTAAGCTACTCTTTAAAAAAAAAAAAAAAAAAAGAAAGAAAAAAGCACCAAAACAAAGATTAAACCTTCAGTAGCTGCTTGTGTTCACATTACACTTGGGGCACTTCAGTGGCTTTGCCAAAGATCCTTGTGACCAGGGACCTTTCGAGTCCCGTGTTCGGTGTTTCCGGATGGCCGCGGTGCTTTGAGCAGTGCCGAGAGCAGCCGTGGGGCAGGGCTCTGCTGCCACGGCCCCAGAGCCTGCTCGTGCCACCAGAACAGCCCAGCTCGGACATCTCCCAGAGCAGCCTGGAGAGGAGGGCTGTTCTTGCTTGCAGGCCACCGGGCTGGCTGGCAGCCGAGCACAAGGAGGCAGGCAGCAGCTGGCACCTGGCTGGACGGGACTGGCACAGCGGGCGCGGGCACCTGCAAGCTCCAGAGTCAGCCCCAGCACCGCTCCCTACATCACTGATGCCACCTTTTGAGCTGTGCAGGAGGGCAGGGGCCAGGCTCAGCACTCCCCTTCACGCAGGCACACTTGCTGGGTCATATCCTCCCCTGCCACGTCAGCCAACAGGTTGCTCTTGTAGGAGGTGAGAAAAAGTGCAGAGTTCCTTTATCCAGCCCAGTTAAAAGGAAGGGTAATTCATCTCTGGCCACAAACCTCCAAAAGTTTCCATGGTGAGAAAAAGTGCAGAGTTCCTTTATCCAGCCCAGTTAAAAGGAAGGCCAAGAACTCTTCTCTGGCCAAGAACTTCTTCAGCCTCCAAAAGTTTCCACCCCCTGTTTTCTTTTGCTCCCTTTCCCTGTCCCAGCCAGTGGGAACCCTGCAGAATCAGCTCTGCCTCCAGCTCTATCCAGCTCTGTTGATGCTTCCAAGCGACCTCAGCTCTGGCCACCATGTAAAGCCAGGAAAGCAAAGAGAGATGAGCACAGGGATCTGTGAGGATGGGACCAGCCCTGGCAGCAGTGTGGCACCTCTCCCCTTGAGAATGGAAGGGTTAGGTCAAAGCATGGATTTGGTCTTGAGATGTCAGAAAAGCCCTACATCTCATGGGCCAGCTGGGAGCAGGCTTCTTCAGTCTGGGAAGGGATATGCCATGAATTCTTCCTAACAGGAGGACTGTGAGGTGGCTTCCCTGGGCACAGCCAGGTGAAAAACAAGGGGGTCTGTGGGGACCAGGAGCAACCTGGAGGGAAGATGCCAGCACCTCTCTGCTCTACACACCTGCTGTCCAGCAGGGCAGAGCCAAGACTCATCCCCTCCTTGCCTCAGGGAACCTAAAGAGTGGGTTTCTGTCTGGCCTTGAGCACAAGTTCAGGTTGCTGTGGAGGAGCTGTGTCCTCTCAGGTGCCGTGGGAGCCTCATGCTGGGCTCTGGCTTGGTGCAGGAAGCAGCCCAGCGTTGGGAAAAGCAGCACCTGGACACAGGGCAGCAGGGCTGGCACAGAGCAGATGAGAGTGCCAGTGCTCATGAGGGTGAGTGGCACTGAGCAGGGGCTCTCCGTGTGTGCTGTGCAGGCAGGACCTGGGCTGGTTCCTGTGAAATTAATTCAGCAGCTTGGTGCAAGCCCACTCCCCACAGCAGCAGGATCCTGTTGGTGTCTGGGCATCCTGCAGCTGACCCTGCTGCCCGCAGCACCCTCGGCATCCCCGAGCCTGTACCTGCTTGTTCACAGCCAGGATTCAGCACGGCTGTGTCCTGCAGCTGCTTTCATGGCTGGAAATGCACAGCTTTCTCCGTGGTTTAACACCCTTTTAAAAAAAAATCAAAGCAGATGGAGCTGGACTACAAGCAGCTCAGTGTCGGCCCTGATTAGATAATTCTGTTGGGCATTTCCCCACTTGTGACCTCTGCTCCTGAGGGCTTTTAAAGGGATGTAAAGATGGAATTTCACTTATCTCCAGAGCCATTTCCTTCTGAGTGCTGCTATTATACCTCAGATGATAGGAAACAAAGGATATTAAAAGACAGATTGAATTTTCACTCTGATCCAGTCTGGGGAAATAAAGGAGTTAAATTAGTGCTTTGTTTCTCATGCATTAGCCCAGTGTCTCAAGTAGTCACTCTGTCCTGCACATTCCTTCTTGCATCACACATGGGACACACCACCCTCCTGCAGGGAGCTCTGTGTGTTTGGCCTGCTATTTGCCATCTCTGGAGGCTGCTGTTAATCCTGTTGCTGGTTAAGATGGAAATGTGTTTACATGTATTCACAATCCAGCTGCACTTGTCCTGGGACATGTGTAACATATGTATTTTGCCTCCAGGAGGTACGTGTCTCCTGTCCTCTCTGGGCTGGCCCCATGCTGCTCCTGTGGAGGATGTGAAGCTGGGGCAAAGCTTTGGGATCTCAGTTCTGGAGACATTATCTTGAACTTTCAGTTCAGAGTCTCCCTGCCCAGCTCCTGTGCCAGCCCTGAGAGCAGTCCTTGGGGCAATACCACAGAGCAGGACCCAATCCTCAGCAGCAGGGTAGCAAACCTCCACCTTTTGCATGTAATTGCAGCTTTTCTTTTGCTTGGAAGTTTTGGAAAATCATCATGTTTTGCAATTCCTACCTTTGTGCCAGCAGATGACAGCAGTAGAAACTGAGGTGAGGGGTGATAACCTGTAGATGTGGTGCTCCCCCTGTGTTAGTGTCACTGGGCTGCCCCGGCCCAAGTGGAGCCCAAACAGCAGCAGTCCCTCTCAGATCACTGCCCAGAGGGGACATCTGAGGGTGGTCTGAAAGGCCACGTGCTGTGCCTGAGATTTTTTTCTGAGCACTACAGGCCTGTCTGGCTGCTCCCTGCACGTGCTGCAGTGGTATTGCTCCAGCCTGCAGAGGAGGAGACATCCCTTCTGCCCTGCACGCAGACCCACAGCCTCCTCCTGCCTTCAGCCACACATGCAGCTGCCCTGAGCAGGCACGATGCTCTCCCGAGGTCTGCACAGGGAGCCAGTCCCTCTCTGGGGGCTGCCTGGGGCAGGTTGCTGCTCCCTGCATCAGCACCTGGGCTGTGGCTGCCACCAGGAGTGCCGTGCAGAACTCAGTGAATGTAAGGCTCTGCTTCTCTCAGCCCCCATGAGACCGGAGAGCTCTTGAATCCTGACCTTCAGACTTCATCCCCCTTCACCGTGGCTTCCTTTGACTCCTGTTGCTGCCCAGATTTTCTCAACAGCTGTCCTCTGCCTCACTGGCTTTTTGCCCAGATCAATCTCTCTGCATCTGTGCAGTGCCCTCCTCACTCCCCAAGGTCCTCCTTGAGCTCCATCCCCTGAGACCAAATGTCCCTGCCTGATGGAAAGGGTTCAGGGCACCTCCAGCTCCACTGGACTTTGGTGACCCTGCTGCCATGGAGTGAGAGTCATTGTGGGACTTGGACATCTTCTCTTTCTGTTTGTAAACCCCTCCAAGCACAAACAGGGCTTGGTAACTAATATTGTGGTAAAGGGGTTTAGATGGTAGAGGTCTGACAGCCCCCACTGAATGTGATCTGAATGCACAGCCCTGTTCCCTCTCCTCCCTGCACGCAGCAAACCCCTGCTCCTTAGGGCATAAATTACTTACCCTTCCCTATAGAATTGAGGGCATGGTTAATTCACCAGCACGTTCCTGCTGCCCAGCAAAAAATTATGACTGTCTATCTCCTCTCCTGGCTAGCAGAGCTGCTCAGTACCTCTGCCTGACTGGTGGAGGGAGGCAAAAGCTTTTTCTTTTCAGGTGCTCTGCTTATTTCTGAGTCTTAGGTCTTATCTGTCTCCGGTAGGACAGACAAAGTGCAAATATTGAAATATTTGCAAGTGGAAGTCAGAACTAATGCCCAAACACCTTTCTTGTAGTAGCTGGAATAGCTGGCTGCAGGAGGCAAGTGGGGATTTCCTGGTCTGAGTTCCTCCTGACCATGTGTGACTTTGTTTTAGAGCAGCGACTCACTTTCGGTATCTCCTGGGTCCCATCTGGAGCCTGAGTGGGAAATTGTGCTCCTAGCAGTATTCTGAGATGTAAAAAATCACTAGTGTGGAATGGCTGCGAAGGATGCTCGGTGCACAGGGAGCAGGCTAAACAAAATATGTCCTTAGGGCTCACCACTGTGTGAGCGAGGCAATGTGATGTGTGATTTTTGGGCTATTATTAATTCAACAAAACGTGCAGTGGGGCTCAGTGGAAGACTGAGACTGGACCTGCAAAAGCCTCTATAACGTTATTATATAGAGCACTTCTCCCTGGGAGGGATCCAAAGCATCATTTGTGGAGTTGAATTCTTTTTATAAATCAGGGGGCACATGATGGGCTACATTCACTTAGGCTGCATCCTTCCTGGAAACTCATCTAATAAGAGCTGGCATCTGGATATTCAAACCTTGATGTGTTACCGGTTGTTAATTGCTGGCAGTAGAAGTGCTTCTTTTCTGCCTTGAAATGTGGAATCCCTTCCTAGAATTGCACTGGGGACTAATAAAAGCCACTGCCAGGTTTAATATATTCTATCTCTCAAATTATCTGGATTAAATACAAGGACTGTGTACTGCCAGAGAGGGGATATTCCCAGTTCAACATTGCTTCTGGGACTTGGAGATCCCAAGACACTGGACCTGAAAATTGCAATTCTCTTTTGTGTGGAGGAGGGGTTTGGCAAGACTGCTTGGAAGTGGCCATATTTGCCTGAGTTGGAGAATTAATTGCCATAAAAACTATGGTTTTGTAACCAATAGTTACAGCTACAGGAAAGATCAGAAAGCATCTGAATAAATCAAATTAACTACCTCCTGCTCCATCCATATGAGAGCAGACCCTTCCAGGGCAGGATTTAAACTACTGTCTGGTTGGTGCTTTACTCTCTCATCCACTGAGGGGAGTGAATAGTCTAGAAATAGGGTCAGCTAAAGCAGGACATGGTGGGGACTGCTGTGCTGGGTTACGGGGGAGACTGGTGTGGCATTCACAGGCTGGTCTCAGTCAGGGACGGGCAAACCCAGACAAGAGCGATGAGGAGGCACCACAGATATCACAGGCTCAGCGCTGTTGGGCCGTGTGGTCCCACACCCCGGTAAAGGCACACGGTGGTCGCTGGCAGCTGGTCGCTGGTAGCTCCTCACGAGCCCGGCGATGATGAAGCGAGCTGCAGCCCACCGCCGACCTTCCAGGCCTTGCCCTGCTGCGCTGTGTGCCGGCGAGGAATGCCAGCATTCCTCGGGCTCCTGCCGCTCGCTCGTGGCCGCTCCTCCCTCACGCCCGGGCAGGCCCCGGAGCTTCAGCGGCGGCGGCGCTGGACAGCTCCGGGGGCGGGCCCGCACCGGCCGATGCATGTGCTGCTGTGCAGGAGGAGCCGAGGCTGCCGAGCACAGGAGTAATGAGGATAGGGGACCAAATGCTGTCACCTCTCCCGGGGCGTGGTGGCCCTGTGCTTAGAAGAACAGCAGCTGTTGGAAGGTGCTTGAAAGCCTGGTGTGCTGGCAGTAAATTCCTCCCTCAGAAAGGCCTATTTCCCTACTCTTCGTATCTCCTAACACCTCACTAGTGTGAATTTCACGTAAATTTTGGTGCTGGTGGGAGTCTGACAGAAGCCTGAGAGAATTTCCAGTTTTTCCTCTCTCCCTGCCAGCAGCCAAGGCCATGGGTGTTTGGGACACACCAGCTCTGAGGACAGGACTGATGCCCAGAGCCATGCTGTGGCCCTGCTCCTGTCCCGGGGCTGTTGGACACCTGGAGAAGGGACAAAGAGAGCCCTTCCCAAATCTCTCTCTGCTGCCTGGCCTGGAGGGTCTGTGATGGCATGGCCAGGGAGAGGCAGTGCACCACGAAGGGCTGGGTCCATCGCTCAGCTTGGTGACATCCCACTTTTGTCTCCTCACAGGCCAGCCCCGCTCCCATTATCGTGAATACAGACTCGCTGGAACAAGGGCTCTCTGTAAGTCTCCCGGTTTCGTTTTGCTTCCTTTGATCAAGTGCTGCATTTTCCCTGCTCAGCAATGCAGGAAAGACTTTCCCAGCTCAAGGAGGCCCTGGTAAGGCAGGAGAAGATCCTGATACCCACGCCGTGTGCCCACAGCTCATCCCACCCCAAACCTTTCTGGGGCTGGGTGACACTGCAGAACCAAGGCCAGCAGCAGGCAGTGCTGGGGACTCCAGCACAGGGAGGTACAGGGCAAAAGGCCTCAGCAGAGGAGGTTGTGCTCAGGGTTAATCATACAGCCATTTCCTCTGCCTCCCATGCAGGGGAGTTGAGAGGCTCTGCTGGAGCATCCTTTACCTTCCTGCACTGCCTCAGCCTCCTTAGGCACCCCTGGCCCCTCAGGAGAGGTGCAGGGCTCTCTGGGTGCTTGCTGGCATCTCCCTCGCCAGTCCTCAGTGCAGCAGGGCCCACCAGGTGCTGCTCCTCTCCCACTGAAAGCTGCCAGCAGCTGAGCAGTGCTTGCTGAGTGTTTGCAGCCACGGTGCATTTGGCACCATGTAGTAGTGGTGTAGTATGAGATAATCCTCCTCAATTTGTTGCAGACGGGGTTTGCATCCTGCTGCATCCGTCCCCAGAGCACTTGTAACTCATTCCTGTGGGGCACATGAGGGGAGCAGGGTGGCCAGCATGGGTTTCTGGCCAGCAGCACTGCCTCTGTGCTTGTGGGGTGCTTCCCTTCTTTGCCCAAAGGAGCCCAGTTTAACAGCTTGCCAGGGCTGGTGCTTTGCGTCGGCTTCACTTCTGATGCATCAAACTGCAGCTGCCTTCCACAGCAGTGGAGCAGCGCCAGGACTCAGAGCTGGGGTGGGTCCATCTTTGGAGTCAGGGTGGTGGGCCACAGGTGACTTCTGAGGGTTGAATTTCACCTGCAGAAAACTGCAGATCTCAGCCCACAGCCTGTGGTGGGGTCAGTGCACATCAGAGCTGCACTGGGCTGAGAAGAGCTACAGAAAACAAAGAGAGCCTGGCTGAGAGCTTTCCCACCCTGGCTGTATGGTTTAATTAAGCCTGAATTAAAGCCACCTGACTCTGGGGAGGAAGGCAGTGGTGCATCTCTGAGCATGCTGGCCACAGCCAGGTTGTGGGTTGGAGGTTCTCAGTGTGCTGGGCACCCTGGCTGCAGGGCAGTGCCATGTTGCATCTTCCTGTCTGCACTCTCCTGGCTGTTCTACAGGGAACTGGGAGAAGGGCAGTGTCTCCTGGAAAAAGGGACCACCATCACGCTGGACCAGACTGTGCTGTGGTAGGGCAGGGAGGTGTTCCTGGATGGAAAGTATGCTTTTGCATCCATTTTCTACCCTCCCTCAGTACAAAATATCACACCTGTGGAGGAACATTTCCCACTCATCATTGTAGGCACCAGCATTGCATCCTTTGCCACACTCCATCCATGCCCATCCCTCCTCCCTGCCTGTGTGCCCAAGGGCAATGAGAGGTGAGCCCAGAGGCCAAGGACAGGCTCTGTCACCCTGCAGAGGCCAGGAACCTCTGGGAGCCCTCCTCTGAGAGCACTGCAGTGCACTCCTGCCCTCCTGGCTGCTTCCCTGTGCTCCAGCTCATTAACTTCACATCCCTCCCTCTCCCTCTACCTCCATATCCCTGTGCACCCCTTCTCCCTGCACTTTGGCTGGGTTTCAGGGGTGCTCTGCACCCCTGGCAGATGCCAGCATCCTGCTGGGGGTGACACTGATCCCATCCATCCAAACTCAGTAGAACATGCTGGGAGCAGCTGTCCTGCAGGGGTCAAAAGGGCCACCAGGTTGTAGCTGAGCTCTGCTGACTGTGATCTGGTGTGTGGCACCTCTGGGTGCCCAGGGCAGGGGAGACAGCTCAGTTTGTGTCCTCAGCATCCAGCCTGAAAACCCTCTTGCCTTCTACTTCAGTTGTACCAGGAAACAGGCTTTGCTCTGTCTTTTCCTTCTCTGGGTGCTGGATTCCTCAGGCTTCAGAGAAAACAACTCCCCAAAACCTCAGCAGTTTCCCAGGTCAGCAAAGGAGCCACACCAGGAGCTTGCTGCAAACACCAAAATGCCAAATCTGTAAACATGAGGTTTTTATACAAACCCAAAATCTGAAACCCGTTGGTACAGTATGTATTTGGAAGGGTTAAAGTCACATCTTCCAGTCTTTAATTACTTAACTATTCATTGCTTTCCTTAATGATAAACAGATGGAAGTAGTCTTGTTCCTTCCTGTTCTAGTTCCATTGATTGCATTGGACTGGCTGTTGGGCTTGATTTGGCCCTGACTGTTTATCAAGAAGTCTGTTCTGCATTTCAATGTCCCCATCCACCCACTTCCATCCCCAGGAGCATGTAGCAGCACTCTAAGGTGGGGGCTGCAGCACTGGGATGGCTGGGGCTCCGTGTGTGGCTTGAGCAGAGCCCAGCATCCCCAGGGTGTAAAACCCCAAATAACCTGTTATAAAATGCCTGCAGTATTATAATCATCCCTTTATGATTTTAAGGAGAGTGCTGGAGGGCATCACCCATGCTCACAGTTTCACATCTTGGTGTATTTTGCCCAGCATGTCCATACTGGGGAGGCAGAGAATTGGAAACAGAGTTTCCATGGCGGATGAGGTCTCCACATTTCAGGGCTGCTTCTCTGAACCTAAAACAACTTCTTACTGCTGGGTAGTTCCAAAATGAGCAGGGAAAGTCACTCCAAAGCCCTTGGGGAGTTTAAGGTTTCAGAATCTGGGTCCTTGGAGCCTGATTTGGTGCCTCATTGCCCAGCAGTGAGGTGCAATCACCTTCAGTTGCTTAAAAGCCAGGTGTGAGGAAGACAAGTGCTTTCCAGGCCTGATTTCAGCCAGTGAGTCCCCCACACCTTGGTCCAAGTGTGTGGGGCACATCCCAGTGCCTGTTCCTCTGGCAGCGTGGCTGTGCTGTCCCCCCAGCTGTTGCTGGTGCTGTCGGGCTGCAAACCCTCCACTCTGCCCAAGCTCAGCAGGTTGGTCCCCACAGCCCTCTGGCTGACCAGAAACAGGGCATTTATCCACTCTGTGCACGAGGCCAGCACCGTGGGCGCTGCACTCGAGGGGGCTGAGGCCAGGGGGTAGCTGGCAGCCAGTCAGTAGGTCTCAGTGCTGCGGCAGGACGCGGGGAGGTGAGGGGAGGCAGCTCTTGACCTATTTTCCCTGGGCCCCTGCCATGTGCAGGCAGGGAGAGCTCTCCTGTGCCAGCTCTGGCGGTGCCCGTGCCAGCAGTGAGGTGCCCTGGCACGGGGCTGCTCCCCTTTCCCCGTGCTGGGGCACCTGAGGGGCATTGCCAGGTGCCCTCCACACCCAGGGCTGGCTGGCACAACCAAGGGCTGGCTCTGCAGTCTTCAGACCCTCTCCATTACCTCGATAAACTGCTGCTCCTCCAGCAGGTCCCAGTGCACACACCCTAAGCACAGGATATGGGCAGGATCTGGCTCCAAAAGGGACTGAGCAGTGTTATCCTTCTGCAGGGTATTTGCTCTTGCAGCCTGGTCGCCTATCTGGGTTGCATTTGAGGAACCTGATCTTTGCCTTATGAATCTGGCCTTCTTTTTTATTTGAAAAACAAGCCAACGAGCAAAACCACAAAAAACAGCCAACCACCCCCCAGCCCAAAAACCCACCTCAAATCCTTACTCTCCAGCAAATTCCAAGGGGTGTTCCACGTGGGCTGTGGCGGTGTTGGCCGGCAGAGCCTGCAGACAGCTTGCAGTGGCTCTGGAAGGTGTGTGCTCTTCTGTTTATCAGATGAGTGTTGCTCTGCAGCCTTCTGTTGATGAGCTACATGCCGTCATCGGTAACTATTTCCCTCCTGCTCAGAAGAGGAGAGGGCCAGCAAAGGCGCCTCTTCCTGAGCCCTCAGGTGGCCTTGTTGTATGGGAAGGGCCTGGAAAAAATACCCATACTCCTTTCCATGAGAAACCAGGTGATGCTTTGGATCAGGATAAGTTGGGAGCAGCTAATTGGCCCCTGACACTGCTGTCAGCTCTGCAGGTGTTACACGAGGGGAGCAGGGTGTGGTGCATCTTCCCACCCGGGCATCTTCCCTCTGGAGATGGCCCCAAACAGGACCTGGGGAGGAGCACAGGGCACTGGCAAAGGACAGGGGGAGCTGCCTGCGGCAGAGCCAGGTCCTGGCAGCTCTGGTGGGTATCATGGGGAGGTTTTTGCCGTCAGTGAGTGACTGGTATTTGATTTTCCAACGCTGGAACGTTCGCTTTGTTGGCTCGTTCCCTTGGTTACGTGGTATATATTAAGTTCTTCATTTGACTTCCTTATACAATTAACTGGCGTTCCATTGTGTGAATTTTGAAAACATAACCCGTGCTAAAACTTCCTGGTCAGGCCTGGCTGACCCCAGACACCACATCAAGCAAGCACCTACACCACTGTTTTTCCAGGAGCAGTGCAGAACACCGCTCAGCATTGGCAGCCAGGGATTTGGGGAGCAGGGCTGTCCCAGCTCAGCTGCCTGGCAGCCCTGGGCTGTGTGAGGGGTCTGTGCTGGGCTCTCAGTGCACCCCGGGTGCCGCTGGCAGCGGCCGCTCCCTGGCTCTCAGCACGGCTCACAGATTGTCACAGCTTTCTGCAGATCCCATCCCCAGGGATGTGTACGCTGTTCCTCTGCGGCCGTGGGTGTGCATATGGCTGGCTGTGTGGCAACTGTGCTGAATGCCAAAGCAGAGAGGACAATGTGTGTAGTAGCAAAGGGTGCCAGGAATCTGAGTTGCTGGAAAGGCGGGGAGAGGCGACGCTGCGCCCCACGCACCGGGATGCCAACTGCAGAGAGGGGTGGGATGGGATGGGATGGGATGGGATGGGATGGGATGGGATGGAGGCTGTGCCGAGGGAGGCTCTGAGGGTGGCACTGGCCAGCGAAATGGCTGCACT
>NW_024368596.1:662664-750821 GCF_014805655.1 Passer montanus | reverse complement strand
ATGGGATGGGATGGGATGGGATGGGATGGGATGGGATGGGATGGGATGGGATGGGATGGGATGGGATGGGATGGAGGCTGTGCCGAGGGAGGCTCTGAGGGTGGCACTGGCCAGCGAACTGGCTGCACTCAGGATTAGTCAGTATGTGCAGATGAAAACAGGGAAAGGTGGCCCATTCCTCCCCTGTGGTGAGGGAAGCAATGCCCCTCTGCCCACAGGAGCACAGCACAGGGCGGCACTGTGGCAGAAGGTGGCACTGACCATGTGTCCCTGACAGTCTGAGGCTGGCAGAGATCCTGCTGTGGGTTACTCTGCTTTTGTGCTGCAAGATCCTCCTGTAAGAGCTGGCCAAAGCCTTTCCCAATGAGCTGGGAGGATCTGAGCATCCTACTATTGGAGTATCTGATGTCCCAAACCTGAACTATCCCCTGAAATCTTCCTGTGGCTGAGAGGCACCAGGCACAGGGCACATCCAAGGAGGGACAACACACTCAGTCTGTGTTTGCTGGACCCTCATTCCCATCTCTTTGCCCAGCTTCATCCTTGAAGTGCAGTACAGGGTGTGGGATTGCTTTGGCATCCTGGGGCAGGGCATGAGGGTGTGTGGTGTCACAGGTGGCACAGCCCTACCCCAGATCCTGTCCTGCAGCACTGCTTCTCTGCATGGGCCCCTGGTTGTTGCCACCCAGAAAAACTCCTGTTTCCTCTTCCTGCTTATCAATGGAGCCTCACCGCTGCCTCGCTGGGTTTTCTTCTGTGGTGTCAGATGATGGCTTTAGCATAAATGATGGTTGCTGTTCTCTCCATGGAATGACCCAGAACCCTGGGGTGTGGGGGATGGCAGGGGCAGATAGCAAGGAGCTGGGAAAGCAGGACACAGCCAGCATGCTGGTGCCTCATGAGGAGAACTGTGTCCAAACAAAGGCATGTCAGCTCCAGTTTGGAATACAGGCTCCATGTGATCTGTGAGCCATCAGTTAATGGTGGATGTAAAACCCAGATGAGGAACCCTGCATGTTGTCCAGAGGCAGGACTGCACAGTGAGAGAGGTGTTTCCCTGCTGAGTGCAGGTTCCACTGCCTCTGCCTTGTCATACAGAACTACCCATGTCCCATCCCTTCTTTCCCAGAATGACTCAAATTATGAGGTTGAGTTCAATCCCCTCCAAAATAAATGTCAGTCAACAGTGTTCCCTGGAAGCCAAAAAGGCCAGCCTTGGCCTGGGGTGCAGCAGGGACAGCATCACCTGATGGGCAAGGAAGGATTGTCCGGCTCTGCTCCCACCGGGGCAGCCTCACCTCGAGTCCTGGGGCCACAATAAAAGGATATAAAGCTATAGAGAGCATCCAAAGGAGGCTGCAAAGGTAGAGGATGGTCTAGAGGAGACCATAGGAGGAAAGGGTGAGGTGACTTGGCTTATTCAGCCTGGAGGAGAGGAGGCTGAGGACAGAGCTCACCAGTCTGCAGCTTCCCCGAGAGGGGAATCAGAGGAGCAGACACTGATCTCTCCTCTCGGGTGCTCAGTGACCTGAGGGAAGGGCACAAAGCTGTGTCAGGGCAGGTTTGGGCTGGGCATTAGGACAGGGTTTTTCACACAGAGGGTGGTGGGACACTGAACAGGCTCCCAGGGATTGGTCAGGGTTCCAGGAGCATTTGGACAACACTCTCAGGCACATGGTGGGATGGCTGGGGGCACTGTGCAGGGCCAGGAGTTGGATTCCTTGACCCTCTGAGCTCCCTTCCAATTCAGTTTCCTTTGAAACTGTTGCTGTTAAGTGTTGGATGTTTCAGTAGCCAATTGCATTGCAAATCTTGCTAAATTTTAGGCCTTGGCAGCTGTTTCTGGCCTGATCCTGATGATATGGAGTGAAACTGCTACATTTTTCCTGTGCACTGTTGATTATTTGGAGAATGGATTTTTTTTTTTTTGAGTCTACATTTACCATTTTACAGCCTACAATTGCATCCCTTTTTGTTTCTATTCATTGTTTCCAAGAGCTTTGCTTTGGTACTTTGGGTATGGGAGACTTTTAAGCGTGGGGATCAGTGGTGTACAGCACCGAGACAGGCTACACCATTTCTGTACAGAAGGGCATCACAATGTTTTCACCTCTTACTGTGCCCCACTCTCTCACACCTTGTTTCCTTTGCACCCAACTAATTTCGTAGAATAAATTAGCCTGAATTTCCTGTTAATACAGTCACGCCACAAAAAGATTTTAAAAATATAAGCTGCTAAAGGTGTTTATTATGTTATTATGTACAGACATTTTTTTCCCTTTAAATGGACCGACCCCCTCTCTTCCCTTCCTCAAGCAGTGAATTCCTGAGGTTAATTATATGCTGCATAACAAAGGTGTTATTTCTTTTTGTGCCTTGGGTTGTGTTCTTTTTCATGGCTGGAGAAATGAGCTGGGAGAATAAAGGCTTTGCACAGAAGTGCATTAAAGTCAGTGGGCTTTGGCTCATGCCCAGAGAGAAAAGCAGCACATGGTTTAATTCCAGGGCAGGCTCAAGCAGTTGCATTTAAGGCTTTTTCAGCAGTGATGGTGCAGCTTTTAGGTTGGATTCTTCATGTTCAGCTAGCAGAGAGGAAAAACAAATTCCCCCAGGACCAGCAGAGAGTCGTAACACGCTGTCTCCCTCTCTGCAGATGAATGGCAGTGATGGGATGTTCAAGTATGAAGAGATCGTCTTGGAAAGGGTAAGTGCTCCTCGCTCACCCACCAGCAGCCTCCTCCCCCTCGCCCACCCCCAGCACAGCTGGCCCCCCACGCATCCTGCACAGCGATGGGGAGAGCTTGGGCTCTGCTCCCCGCTCTCTCTGGAGGCTTTACACCTGCTTTGCCAGCCTGGCTCCCACCAGGGTGGGCTTGCTGCTCCCCTCTCCCCCTGCACACCCCTCCAGAAGGGAGGGAGGAAGGCTTCTCCCTTGCCTCCCTCTTTCACACCCTCACCCCCACAAACTCATCAGTGCAGAGCACGGGGGGAGGCTCTTTGTCATTGCCTTTGTCAGAAGCAGAGGTGTGGGGAGCCCTGCTCGTGCAGACACAGGTGGGTGCACCCCACAACTGGGCACAGGGACTAAAGCCACCCTGCCACCAGGCTCCTGTCACTCTAGGGCCTCATCCCACACAGCCTTGGGATGCTGGAACAGGTTATTTAGTGAAACAAACCACAACAGAGGAAGCTCCTGCTCAAGCCTTTTCTTTGTTGGCAACACAGAGGTGATGGCATGTGCCACACCAGCCGTGGCTAGAACCAGCTCCCCCCGTGTGTGGGGTTTATCCAGGGCCAAGCCAGCAGCACACAGGGCACCAAGGGCTTTCTGTTGCCCGGGAAGCAGCAGGGGAGGAGGGATGGAGAGGGAGCAGGAAAAGCTGGCCCAGGCTTTACTCCGAGAGGCAGGCACAGCCCTGCTGGCTGGGAATGGCTGTGGTGGGAGGCTGCCCCTCTCCCCACGGCACACCTTGCCTCCCCCTCGCTGCCGGGCTCAGCCTCGCCGCGTGGCCGGCGTTGCAGGGGAAGACGCAGCGCTCATTATTCTGTTCCTCTCTGCCTTTAGTCATCTCCCTCCTTCCCTTGGCTCTGCATCACAGAGGTGGGTGGACGGAAGGTTATCTGGGGCTGCCGCCTCACCCACCGCTTCCCCGGCGTGCCTGACGAAACCAGCCCAGAGGTTCCTTCCTTTTTGGGCTAAGTGCTTCTTGCTCCGGGCCCAAGTCACAGGCAAAAGCCTTGTCTCAGGGATTCAGAGCATCCTCTGTCCTCAGCCCATAGTGGGAACAGGGAAAGAGCTGGCAGGACCACACAGAGGCAGCACTCATTGATGCCCTCATTTCAAAGCCTCAGGCAGCAATTCATTCTCCAACAGCAAGAAACCATGAGGGAATCTCACTGCTTAGCAGCCTGGGCTAGCGTGGACCATACCCACGTCCTTCCCCTTCACCTGGTCCCTGGTGGGATCTAACAATCCTGTCTTAATGCAGAAGAAGCACCCTGGTGCCTGCAGGTGAGGCTGTCCCCTTGCTGGGGTGTTTGGCTTCCAGAATTGACCTCAGTGTACCCCAAAATCACTGGTCAGCCACTGTTATTAATCCTTGTCTTTTTTGTAAGGACAAGCATAAATGCAGCAGCATTTTGGGAGCAATAATAGCAGAAACACAATCTGCAGAGCGACATGGCTTTGTATTTACCCACCATATGTGTCCACAGCAGGAACTGCCCTGGCATCGTGGCATCAACCCTGATGTCAGCTAAGAAATCCCTTGGACTCCTTTTTGAGGTTTATCAAAATAAAAATTAACACCTCCCAGATCATTTCCAGGTTTTGTAGCTAACCAAAGACCTTCCATAGACAGGCACAACTAATAGCTGGAGATCATTTTTCAACTCACCTGCCTTGCTGCAGCCAGGCTTGGTCTCTGTGACAGTAAAGAGCTTTTTTGAGCTAGGCACAGGGTAATCAGAACCCAGCATAGAGGAAAGAGAGCAGCCTAGACCTTTACTGTTGAATGCCTCTGTGTCACATGCCAGCCAAATCCCAGCTGGCCAGAGAGCATCCGGGAGCGCTGCACAGTGACAGGCATTGGTGGCTGCTGGTGCTGTGTCACCAGTGTCACAAAGCCAGCTCTGCATCGCTGCAGGAGCTGATGCTGGGGCAAAATTGCTGGGGAGAAGTGCAAGTCCCAGCTGGCTGTTGGTGCTAAATTATCCTGAGGAGATGGAGTTCCAGTGTGGCCCTCTCAGCCACAGGTCCCCTGGAAGAGCAGAGCACCCCCTCAGCTCCCACTGAGCACTGGGGCCATGGGCAGCCAGGAGAGCCACTTGTGTACGAGAGAGGCAGGCACAACTGTATGTGACTAAGTGTCAGCTCTTCCACATGAGGAAACAAGGCAAGAAGCCATCTGATTTTCAAGGCAGAGCAAAAAAGGCAGGAATTGTCCACTTGCATCAAGCATGGATCTGGAAGCAGCGCCTGTGAGTGTGTCACTAATGAGGATCCTGCAAGTGGGAGAGGCAGCACAGGGCCATGGCCACTCCATCCTGAGATGCTGGGGGAATGGCCTGGAGGTGAGCTGTGGTCCCTGCATTCCCCCCAGGCATAATTCAGCAGGAGACGCTCAACTGATGCTCCAAGCATGTCTGTGAGGAAAAGGAGACAGAACTGGAGAGCCCACTCCATCCTGATAGCCACCTCCACGCAAACCTGTAAATTTTGTCATCAGCGTTGCCGGTCCCCAGCTGGGCTTTGTGCCAGGGCCACATCCCAGGGTGCAGAGGGGCAGGAGTGGGATGCTGGTGACTGGCACAATCCCCGCTGCTCTGTGCGGGCTGCGGCATCGGTGTCTCCTCCTGGGGAGCAGCCAGCAAGGGGAGGTTTTCTCCGCCAAGGACCACCTCCTCTTCCCCCAGCTCCCCGCCTGCCTTCGTCTCTCCGTGGAGACGCGGTGCTGAGGGAGGTCCTCGGCGGCTCCCACTCCCCCCTCCATCTGTTCAGTGCTCCACACTGCTGCGCCGAGCACTCAGCTGAGGAACGCCAGCCTCTCCTCCAGCCAGCATCCCTCTGCCCCCTGAGCCGGGCACCCCGGGGTGGGAGAGCTGCTGCAAGGGCTCCTGCGCCCCAGGCAGTCCTGCCCCGGCTGGGGACCCGTGTAAGGAGGGCTGGCAGGAAGCAGTTGCCCCTGGGGGAAAGGCACAGCGTTTGATTTCCCACAGGGTAACTCCGGCCTCGGCTTCAGCATAGCGGGAGGCATCGACAACCCCCATGTTCCAGATGACCCGGGTATCTTCATCACCAAGATCATCCCTGGGGGAGCAGCAGCCATGGATGGCCGTCTAGGGTGAGTACAGGGCTGGGGGAGCAGCCAGGGTGTCACCCAGGATCTCTGCATGGACCCTCTAGGCCTATCCCCTTTTCCTGATGTGGTCCTTGGCCTCCATATGTCTCTTTCCCACAGCCAGATCCCCTCAGGACAGGGATGTCCACCATCACTGGCCACCAGCCTCCTGTCTGTAGCCACCCATCCTCCTGTTCCTGTATCAGGCTCCTTCTGCCATCCATCCCGCTGCAGCCCAGGGCAGGGATCCAGCCTTCCTTCTCATCTCCTTCAGGGTTGCACTACAGGAACCAGCACCACTCTCCCCCACTTTGGGAGGGATCACTTTCTCACCCAGCAGGGCGTGATCTGGCCAGCTCGAGCAACTCTCATTTGTGTGGCTGGGGGAGGGTGGCAGAGGGTGACCAGAGGAGGGTGGCATGGGCTGCTCGTTCCCCAGGGATGCTCAGGGCCATGCTGTGCCCACAGGGTGAACGACTGCGTGCTGCGGGTGAACGACGTGGACGTCTCTGAGGTTGTGCACAGCAAAGCTGTGGAGGCCCTGAAGGAAGCAGGCCCCGTGGTGCGGCTCGTGGTGCGCCGCCGGCAGCCCCCGCCAGAGACCATCATGGAGGTGAACCTGATGAAGGGCCCCAAAGGTGAGCCCCCCTCTCTGCTCGCTTGGCCAGGTGCCCCACTGCCCCACAGGACAGTGTGGGTGGCCCCTCGGTGTGAGATGCCATGAGATGCAGGGCAGCCTCACGGGGATGTGGGATGCGAGGTGGCACTGCTGCAGTGCAGGATGCTGCAGGGTGGCTGAGCAGCGTGGAATGCTCTGGGACATGGGCTGTGGGACAGACCCACAGTGCTGGGGTGGCTCATTGCCTGCTGGGTTTGGGCAGGGTGTGAAGCCCAGTGAGGCACAGGGGCTGTGGTCTCTGTCTGTATGTCTATCTGTATGTCTGTCCCTCACCTGCATTCTCACTCTCCCTCAGGCCTGGGGTTCAGCATTGCAGGGGGCATCGGGAACCAGCACATCCCTGGGGACAACAGCATCTACATCACCAAGATCATCGAGGGAGGTGCTGCCCAGAAGGACGGGCGCCTGCAGATCGGGGACCGGCTGCTTGCGGTAAGCCCCGTGGCCACAGCCAGCCCTGAGGAGAAGCTGAACAGGTTCCACTGTCATGCAGTGTTGATCCTGAACCCCAGCACTCATCCTGTCAGCAGCTTCACCCTCTTCCCTGGGGCTCCTGCTGGGATGTTGCTGTGGGAGGGCAGGCACAGCAATGGCTGCAGGCAGGAGGGCCAAACCCAAGGCGATGGTTCCATGCCTCTGGAGCTACTGTGGCACCTCCCCTATGGAAAACCACTCCCGCAGGGCTGCCCTGGTCCCTGCCCTCCTGCTCAGCCCCGTCCCTTTCCCTCTGGCAGGTGAATAACACAAACCTGCAGGACGTGCGGCACGAGGAGGCAGTGGCCGCCCTGAAGAACACCTCTGACATGGTGTACCTGAAAGTGGCCAAGCCTGGCAACATCCACCTCAACGACATGTACGCGCCCCCCGACTACGCCAGCAGTACGTACGCCGCTGGCTGGGCTGTGGGGCTGTGGGGCACCTCGGTGCTGGGGTGGGGAGCTGGTCTCCGTGTCCTCATTGTGTGTGGATTTCTGCTCCTGATGGCCTTCTCCTCCCCTGCAGCCTTCTCAGCCATGGCTGACAACCACATAAGCCATAACTCCAGTCTGGGCTACCTGGGCAGCGTTGAGAGCAAGCCTGCCTATCCCATCCCTCCCCAGGTGACTCCGTCCCGGTACTCGCCTATCCCTCGGCACATGATCGGAGACGATGACTTCACCAGGTGAGTACCAGGAAGGAGCATCCCTGTCATGCTCCTTCTCATTCCCTCACTTTCCCTCTGTGGTGGCTTGGTGTCATCCCCACTGCCAGTGCAGAGCCTCAGAAGGACATTTGGAGGTGTGTGGTGCAATGCCTGAGGTCCCCGTAACGAGCTCTGTGCTCACCCCCTGAGACCAGCCCTGCTGTGTCAGTCTCTGGCTTGCTGCATTCACTCCCTCTCCATTCCCTCTCCTACTCTGTCACAAGCCTTACACAACTGCATTTCAGCTTCATTCTCTTGCTTATTTCACAATACCTGCAATACAAGGTGTTCCCTGCCCTGATGGTGCCACCCAGCAGTGCCACAGGCTGCCAGGATGTCCCCAGGTGGAGCTGGGACAGGGGTGAAGGGCCGGGGGGAGCTCGGCCTTGCAAACAAGCCATGCTCTCTGAGACTGGCATCCCAAACCACCTGCACTCAGGTGTAATTCCAATGACTGACAGCCTCCTGTCCAGCCCTGGCACAGCCCCTTTGCCCCAGGAGAATCCTTCATGCTGCATGAACAGGTTTGTTTCCTGAAGCCAGGAAATAAAGAGGAGCACAAAGAAAACATTGCTGTGAGCCTAAATGTGGTATAAAACTTCTCCAAAGCCTCAAGCTCAGGGTGGGAGACACCTGGAAAGTCCTGCTCTACTAGCCGATTCTTACAGCTTACCTTCTTCTTGTCACAGCCCTGGGGGCAGTGCTCTGAATGTGCTATCCCCAGGGCCAGGGCTGTAGGGCTTAGGCTGATTAATGAGGACCAGCATTTGACTTAGCCTTAGGGCTGGCTCTGCTGTTTGGGACAAGGTTGCAGGCTGGTTTTGGGAGTGTGCCTGCAGTGGAAGATGCAGTAGCTTTGTCCAGGGTGCTCCCATTCTGCAGGTGAGTGGTGGATGCTGGAGTGGGAGTCCCTGACTTGCCATCTGCTCTCAGGTCTGCCATCCCCCTGGAGAGTGTCTGCACTCATCTTTTCATGGGGCTTTCTCACTTCTTGGTGCTCAGCCACAGCTGGGTGTCCCTGTACACCATGACCTGTGCAGCACTGTCTTCCACCCTCACCCACTTCTCCCACAGGTCTTGGCACCATCAGTGCCAGTTCTAGAGCCTGTTTCTGGCACAGCATCCTCAGCAGGTGTAGCAACTTCTGTGCTGTCAGGGCACAGGGGGATAATGCAGGAGCAGTGCTGTCTGCCATTACAGTGCACCACAGAAGGGAATGAGTCCCAATATTTGCAAAACACACCAGAGACCCTGGTCCCAGCAGGTGTCCCTTCTTGCACATGCCAACATTCCCATTTGTGGATTAGAGAGCAGAAAGAGCAACCCAACTGAGACTTAGCCAGTGGCAGTGGCACAGTGATGGCCCAGCAGTGGCTTGGCAGTGGCAGTGCCACAGTGATGGCCCAGCAGTGGCTCAGTTGTGGCTTGGCAGTGGCAGTGGTATGATCAGGGCTCTCCAGTGGCTTGGCAGGGCTTGGCAGTGACAGTGGCACAGCAATGGCTCAGCAGTGGTTCAGTGGTGGCTTTAGAGTGACAGTGGCACAGTGATGGCCCAGCAGTGGTTCAGTGGTGGCTTGGCAGTGACAATGGCACAGTGGTGGCTTGGCAGTGGCCATGGCACAGCAATGGCTCGGCACGGCCCTGATGCAGCACGTGCTGGTGGCCACTAGAGGATGGTGCTGCCTTGTGGAAGGTCCCACTGCAGACAGGCTGGCACCAGTGTGCCAGACACAGCCCCCTGCTACCCAGCAGGTCCACAGCCTGCAGTGGGCTCAGCACTTGGCTCGTGCTTCCCAGGACAGTGCTGAAGGCCTCCTGTGCAGCACCTAGGGCTGGGAACCAAAGAATCTGTTTTCCAGTGAGCTCCACCACAGCAGCCCAGACCCAGCACAGCCCCACAGGATCCCCTCAGCTGCTCTGTGCCGAGGTCCCACTGTTAACAGTGTGACATTCAGCATGGCATCTGCCTGGAGGATCTGTGTCATTCCTCCTGTGAGGAGGATGGAAGCCAAGAGTGCACGTCAGGACTGAGACCTGTGATGTGCCTGTCTGGGGCTTCATTTCTTCCCCTCATTCTTGTAGGGTCTCTTTACCTTCCACCAAGCTGTCTGGTCCTCACGGGTGCTGGGGATGCTCCCCCCTACCCTGAGGCTGAGGTTGTGCTTCCTGCACGCTGCTTGGGCAGCAGCAAAACCCAAGGGGCAGAGCAAGTTCATCTCCTGGTTGGAGGCAGGGTTTGCAGACCCAGAAACCTGACCTATTTCTTCCCCTGAGAGAACTCTAGCCCTAGGCACAGCTTTGCTGCAGAGGGACTGATGGCTGCAGCCCTCCCTGCCCCCTCACAACTGCCCCTAAGCCAAGTCCTGTAACATCTTGAGGACTTGGGGTTGAGCATCTTTTGACTCAGCATCTCTTCTGATCTGGTTCTGGTGTGTTCCAGCCCCCCACCCCAGTGCCCCAGGGCTCTCTAAGCACAAGCCTGCCCGCTTTTTAGGGTGCCTCACTCAGTGCCATGCCTGGGCTGCAGGATCTCTCCTAACACAGCCCAGAGATCTCCCTCTGATACCTGGCAGGTGAGTGGTTGGTCAGGCTGCTGAGCCCCATGTCAGGGCTTTGGTCCTTGTGGTACCCAAGGAAGTGCCCAGGATCCAGCCACACTGATGCTCTCCAGTATCATGTTGGCTTACAATCACCACCAGCCTGTGCTAATTGTCTGGCATCATTTATTCCTTATTTCAATCCAGAGCTTGAGCTGGGAGCTGCCGTTGTTCCCATCACATTGGTTTTTTCTCCCAGACAAAAACTGGCACAGGAGTTTTGCGATGCCAAGCTGTCTTTCTGCTTTTGCCTGCCTATTGTTAGAGCTGTGACAGAATTAAGTCATCAGAAAATGCAGGACTTCTGCTGAGCTGTGCAGGTCTGTGGCACTGGAGGGGCTGTAGGCACACTGGCCATGCTGTGGAGGGGATTGATCCCGCCCTCCTGGCTCATGGCATCTGATGCCACCATGCAGTTCAGTGTTTCTGTGTGTCATTTCACAGTGGATGCTCTGTCTCTGTCCGTGCTGTGTCTCATGTCACTCCACCTGCCACCTCTTCAGACTCTTTATCAGTCTCCACAGTGCTGAGGGCTGAGTCACACCAGGCTGCACTCGGGTGACTCCAGCCCCACCAATGTGCCACGAGCCCTGGGCACAGAAGAGCCTGTCACCAGCTTTGCTTCTCCTCACCCCGATGTCTCCCTGTCCCTTATGTGTCCTTCCAGGGAGCCCCGGAAAATCATCCTGCACAAAGGCTCCACCGGCCTGGGCTTCAACATTGTTGGGGGGGAAGATGGCGAGGGGATCTTCGTGTCCTTCATCCTGGCTGGAGGCCCTGCTGACCTCAGCGGGGAGCTGCGGAGGGGAGACCGAATCCTCTCGGTGAGTTGGTGGGGCACCCGCTGCCCCTTCACGGCCCCCCACGGCCCCGGCTGGGCACGGTTCTGTGGGATTCACCCCGGTGCCGGTGTGTTGGCACGGCCCCGGGGTGGGACAGCGCTGATGCCTGCGCTGGCCGGGGGCGGGTACCGGGGTGCCGGTGCTGGGGGTGCCGGTACCAGGAGTGATGCTGGGGGAGCAGTGGCAGAGCGATGAGGCTCCCAGAGAGTGGCTAACGGTGCAGGGGCGGGGCAGCGGGGCCGAGGCGCGGGGCAGACCCCCGTGGCTGGTGCCCCGCGGGTCCGGTTCACGGGAGCCGCTGTGTCCCGCAGGTGAACGGCGTGAACCTCCGCAACGCCACCCACGAGCAGGCGGCGGCGGCGCTGAAGCGGGCGGGGCAGACGGTGACCATCATCGCGCAGTACCGGCCCGAAGGTACCGCCGGGACCACCGGGACCGGGACGGGGATGGGGATCGGGATATGCAGATGAGGGGCGTGGCTATGCAGATGAGGCAGTTGCTATATGCAGATGAGGGGGCGGGGCATGGCTGGCGCGCGGTCGGGAGGCCGGGGCGGGAGCCCGGGCAGCCCCGCCGGGACCCGCCGGCAGCGGGGCCGCGGGGCGCCCCACGGGCCGCGGTCGTCTTCGGGGGAGGGGGAAGAGCTCCGCTTGCTGGAGGGCGTCGCCGCGAGGCCCGGCTCCGTGGGGTCCCACGGGCCTCGCGGTCGGGACCCCGCGGTCGGCAGAGCTCGGGGGTCGTGGAGAGGGTGACCGCGGTGCGGGCGGGGCTGGAGCCGGGGCGCCGCTGCTGAGCTGGGGCTCGTCCCCCCTCTGAGCATCCCACCTCGGCGCCGCCCCCCCGCCTTTCGCTGCGTTCGGGTGCCCTGGCAGCGGCCGGGGCTGGCGGTCCCGCCGGGGGCAGCGGCAGGGCAGCGGCGCTGCCCGCGGCCGCACCGTGCACGTGCCGGGATGCGGCCGTTCCCGTCCGCTGGAAAACGCGTCCGTCCTGGGCCCCGCTGGTGCTCTCCAGCAGCTTTGTCCAGCAGCTGCTCCAGTCCTCGCCCAGGAGGCCGATGTCCCCCTAGGCATGCCCTGCATCTCTTGTCTCCTCTGGGCGAGGTCCTGCTGCTCCCGGTGTCCCCTGTTCCTCCATCCCATGGCAGAGGCCACTGGGGCACGGAGTCATTGGTGCTGCTCAGGGCTGTGCTGTGGGTGTGGGGTTTGTTTGTTTTGGCTTTTTTCTTTCTTTCCAGGAAGCGCTTAATGTTCTCGTATTTCTGGCTCCCTTTGCCACTTGAGATTTGGCAAAGACACCAACCAAGAATGGTTATTAAATGTCAGACTGGACAAGATGTTTTGAAACCCCCTTAGACCGAGGCGGAAATGTCAGTGTGTTGTAGCTGGTGACTTTCTGTGTCCCTGGTGGTCCCTGGCACGTGTGGGCATCAGCACCCAGCACAGGGCTGCAGCCATCCTGGGAGGCAGCATTGTGGCTGTGCAGTACAGGCTATTGTAACTTGGAAGTTGCCCTCAGTGCTCCAGAAGCTTGAAGGGCTGGGAGTCATGGGGAAAGATTTCCGTGGTGTGATCTCCCAGTGTGAGTGAGGCTGGACCCACTCAATGGCTGTGTGCTCTCAAATGTTTGCCTGGTCTGTGTTTGTCATGTGGAAAGAGCAGGAGAGGTGGATTGTAGGATGCCAAAGGAGGAGATGCTGGGGGAAAGGGGATTTGAGTTCTTCCCCACTAGCAGCGGTGGAGGATGGCACCTGTCTCTGGTACCTGAGCGTGGGCAGGGCTTGCCTTGGGGTGCTGGATGAGCACAGTGTGCTCTGTGTCTGACCTCACTGGGGCTCCAGGGGGCAGAGGCTGCTCGTGCAGGTCTCGGGGGCTGAGGAACCCTCCTTGTTTTGTGCTGCCAGACACTAGGAGGGAAAAAAAGCAAAGACCAAACCAAGAAGGGTTAGAAAGAGGAGCTGCTGTCCTGCCTTTCTTCTGAGCACCAGCACCTTTGACCACTGCTGCCTGCTGTCAAGGAGGGGGAGTGATGGTTCCTTGGAGTTTTTGTGAGTTCTGTTCCCTCTGAGCACTTCTCCCCCTGACCTTTGCCTGCTGCTGTCACCAGCACTTGGATTTAGCAATTTCCCCTCCTCACACCCCATGCAACAAAGCTTTGACATTCCTCACCTGAAAATATAAAAAGTTGTATTATGGCCTTTCTCTGAGTCAGTCTGTTCAAAGGGGAGTTCCAGGGCTGTGCAATGAGTTCTAAAAGCTTCTGAGCTTTCCCTGTGGCTGTGCTTCCTTCTGCTTTCCTCAGCCTGTGGAGGGAGGTGTCTGTGCAGAGGGAAGGTGTCTGGGGTCAGGGTGCTAGAAGGCTGGGCTGAATCTGTCACTAGTTTTTGCAAGTCAGCCGTCAGCCTGCCGTCAGCCCCTGGGCTGAAACCTGTGACTGAGCATTTCTGGGCTGTGCTGGTGGCTTGGCCTGGGCAGAAGTGTTTGGATACAGGGCTTTATGTGTACTCAGGGGTTGCTTTCCAACGTAGCTCCCCCGTCTGCCAGCGTCTTTCCTTTGTGCTGTCTCCTGGTGCCCAGATGCAGACCCAGGGCTTTGTTGGCTCTGCTGGGTGTGTTTGCAGGTGTGTCACACACGTGTGCTGGTTCTGGGTTCTTGGGGTAGGCAGGTGACCCCTGCCTGTTGATAGTGGTCTGTAGCAAGTGCACACTCAGGGATTCCACTCAGGATGGAGCTCACCCCTGGGGATAGAGTCAGGCCCAGCTCTAGGAACACCCACACCCTGGAAAGGGAAAAGCAGTGGGAGGGTGCAGGGGTGTTTTTATCCAGCTGCTGAGTGAGAAGAGCAAACATCCTGGCACACGGTGCCATGGCACTCATGGCAGGAGGTGCCAGCTCACCTGTTACATACTTTTCAGTCTTGATAAACATGTCCTGAACGTGTTGAACACTGTGGGGATCAGCCCTGGCTCACCTCCCTGCTGCACCCTGGGCAAGCTTCCTGGGAGGGTTTCAGCTGCACAGGAGGTCTTCCAGAGTCAAGGTGCAGAGCCAAGGTGGCCCTAAGATAGGGAGCAAAGGCAGGAGCACCCCTTGCTGGGGGTGACCTGCTGGTAATTGTCTCAGACTGTTCAATGTCCATTTAAAGGGTGCCCATGGCACCTGGCAGTACCCTGTGCTCAATCCTGGGGTAACCTTCTCTCCCCTGCGCTGGGAGGGAGGCACTGGGTTTGTTTTGGGGCTGGCTGCTCCTCCACTCTCTGCCCTCCCGCAGCTGGAGCAATGTGGGTTGGTGGCTCCTTGCAGACCCTTCCTAGGGCAGGACTGTGTTTGCTCTCTGGGGCTTAAAGCCAGAGCAGCCCCTGTGTCCTTCAGTTTGCTGCAGCCGGCCTGGTTTGTGCTTCTTGCCATGTTCGTGGGCTTTTCCCACCCCTCCCAGCTGTGTGGCCACTCCAGCAAAACTAGGAAAGTCCCTTTCCATGAAATGTCCCAGCTGAAATGGGGGCATTTGAGAACTTTGGGCTGCTTGCAGGGGGACGCCATTTCTGGCAGGGCAGTGGCATCCACAAGTTGCCCTTCCAATGCCCCCATCCTGATGCTAGGGGTGGAGAAATCTCCTTTTGCCCTGTGTTTCCTGTCCAGTCCCAGGCAGTGCATCCTCCACACTTGGAGAAGAGTGTTGCAGGAGTGTGAGTCTGTGCAGCAGGAGCAGTGGTCCCCTCCGTGTGGGGTGTGCAGGGAATCTGTGCCCCAGCAGGGTCTGCCATGACCTGGCTGGGGACAAAGGTTGTAGTGGTGCTTTCTGAGGGAAAACAGCCCTTCTGTACCAAAGAGGGTTTAAAAAGAAGCTGTACCCACTTCTGACAGATGTTCCTCTGGGATTCAAGAGCTTATGGGTATTGCAGGGCAGAATGAGCTGTGTGGGTCAAGAGATGTGGAGTGAGATGAAGATCAATTCCCTCTGCTGAGAGCTCCATAAAACCCTGCTGCTGCTTTGGTGGCAGAATCCAGTTTTCTTGTAAAATAAGCATTGTCCATGCCTTGCTGCATCTGTGTTTCCCTGTGCCAGCAGGAAGGCAGGTGAGGCAGTGGGTGCCCCTTGGCATGGGGCAGCCAGGGGTTCTCATGGTCTCCAGCTGACCCTGCCTGGTGTTGCAGCAGCTCTGGGTGTGGTATGGCAGGAGAAGGCGCTTTGCATGGAGTTTCTGTGTGCCACCTGGCAGTTTTTGTGTGTACTGCCTTTTGTTTTTCCCAACCTTAGGTAAAAACGTATCTTTGGTAGCTGGGTGTAGCAGGGGGATACCCAGGCTGTAGGGCTGGAGTCGGGAAATGCTGAGCTGCAGCTGCATCATCCCATAACCCCAGCCCTGCTTTTGTCTGCACTGACAGTGCATGGGAGAGGGGCTGGCTCCCAAACAAAGCCCACAGAGCATTTCTGAGCAGTGTTGCTGTTCTTCCTATGTGATGTGGCTCCACAGGCCCAGCACAGCTGTGGCTCTGCTCTGCAGCGAGCGCTTGCCTCCACAGCTGAGCTGCTATGCTCCCCTCCCTAGAATTAAAACCCAAGCCACATCTAAAACACTGGGTCATGGACAAGGCTTTCCAGGCAAGTCTTACAGCAGGGATGAGCCTGGTCCCCTCTCACCTGTAACTGCAGGATGTGCCCAAGGAACAAAATCAAGGATGTGAGGCGAGGTCTGGCAGTGTGGGCTGTGGCAGTGCCAGCAGCTTTCCTGGAGCCACAGTTGCTCTTTCCTCATTCGGCCCTGGGAAGGGAGGCCTGGTGCCTCCACCCTCTGCGTGTCAGCCCGACCTTTACACCGGCTGAAGGTCGGGCTGCTGAGCGCCGGGTGCCGGCGTGGCGGCTGCTCCTGCCCAGCTGCCTGGCAGGAAGGTGCTGGTGTCTTCTGGAGGGTTCCCCAGCTCTTCCTGCACGTCTCTGTCGCTGGGATGTAGAAGGTGAATTCCTCCTCCCTGCTCCTCTTCCAAGGGCAGGGACTTTGTGTTTTGCCTCCTTTCCCCCATTGCTGCTGAGGAGAAGGTCTTTGCTGCCAGCAGAGCGGTAGCTGGGGTCTCCCCCAATGGCTGTGGTCATGCCTCCCTGCTCCAGCTGAGAGGCAGTGGTCTCCTGGAGGGGCTCTTGCTCTCTCTGCCTGTTTTGCACTGCTCTGTAGGTCAGCAGGTTGCCAAGTCCCAGCCGTTCCCTCAAGGAGCTGCAGCTCAGCAGCAGTGGAGGTCACAGCACCATTGCCTGAGCTGCTGTGGGCAGTTGTGGTGGGGTTGGGAGCAGCTGGAACCCTGCCCGCTCCAGATACCCTGCCTGGACTCCTGCACAGTTCTGTAACCTCCTCATCTTTAGTCCCTCGTGTGCAGGGACAGACAGGCTGGTGGGCAAGCTGCCTTGTGGGGATCAGCCCGGGGTCAGCTGTGCCTGTCCTGAGCAGCCCTGTCCCCGCAGAGTACAGCCGCTTCGAGTCCAAGATCCACGACCTGCGGGAGCAGATGATGAACAGCAGCATGAGCTCCGGCTCCGGCTCGCTCCGCACCAGCGAGAAGAGATCGCTCTATGTCCGGTAAGGCCCCGCCTGCTCCCGGCACATCCCTGCGGGGCTGGTCACAGCTCAGCGCCTGCTCCCGGCACATCCCTGCGGGGCTGCGGGGCTGGTCACAGCTCAGCCGGGCTGTGCAGTGCCTCGGGGGGTGGTGTGGAGGGGGACACGGGGAGTGAGTGCCGTGGATGCATCACAGAGCCCGGAGGGTGCAGCAGGGAGAGCGAGGCTTGTGCACTGGCTTCGCAAGGCTGGGTGCTCGCATGCCTCTCCCAAGGACTGCTCCAGTTTGGAAAGCAGTGGTCTCTGCAGAGCCTGGGTGGCTGCTGGCCAGCCCAGCACACTGGGGAAACCAGGGGAATGATGGGCATCCAGCCCTGCTTCTGCCCCAGGCAGCTCGTGGCAGCTTTCAGGGAACTCTCCTCGAACCAGCAGACAGGCTTCTCCTTGTCTTGTCCTGCCACTCCTGTGGCAGGATCTGGCTGGATGGGAGATGAGCTCTTAGGAGGATTATTGCTCTGAGCCCTCAGAGCACTTTTGGTCTGGAGCCAGGTGCAGGACAGGCAGGCAGGGGTTAAACAGCCATGCAGCTCGAACTGCTGCAAGTCCTGTGTGGACAGGACAATCCCTGCCTGCCTCCTGCCACCTCCTGCCTGCCACAGCGCCGGTGGGATGAGCGCTAATGAGTAATTTTAACTTGGTAATTAAAATAATCCTGTAAATCCTTACTCTGCACAGCTTGTTGCAGGTGAGGCTGGCAGGAGCAAGGGATGCTTCTTCTCCTTCCCTCTGAGAAGGATGGCAAGGGCCAAGGCTGCATGTGCCTCAGCCTGCATTTCCCACTGCATGGCTGCTCCATGAGAGGGACTTCAGGCATGGTGGATGTGTTGCAAGCCTGGTATGGCAGGAGGGGAGAGCTGCAGCTCTGGGCTCCTGCAGTTCACACCTTCCCACAAGTCTCTGCAGGCAGCTTGCTTGATTTAGCATCTCAGGGCTTCCTGGGGGTGTGTGACAGCTGGGTGCAGTGTTGAATAAACATCATCTTGTTAGTCCTGCCCTCACTCCCCTGCTGTCCTGTGTGTGGAGGAGGGTTTAGGCTGGGTCCAGCTTGAGTTGAGCCTGTTCTCTGCCTGGAAAGGTGCTCATGTATCAAAGTATTCCTGTGAACCAGAGAGCTCCCTGTTGCCTTCATGCTGCTAGTAGCATTTCGTCATTCTTGGTGCATCCCCCCCATGGGGCTTTGGAGGCCTCCACAGCACTGTGTCCCTCACACACACCCAGGTGGAGCTGGGCTGTGCCTTGCTGAGAGGGTGATGCCAGGGGAGAGCTTTCCCCAGTGTGGCCCATCACAGCACTCTGCTCGACACACACCCTGCAGACGTGCTTGAAAGAGCTGCCGGGTGCCCAGGCTGCCCCAGCCCTGCTGGGTGGGGTAGTTTCAAGCACAGTTTACCTGAAACCAGCTGAGCTGCTGTGCTGTGGACAGGACATCAATTACAGGACTTGCTACGCAGCTGCCTGAGTCAGCCCTGTGGGGCTGCACTGCGTCCTGTGTGCTGTGGGAGGGCTGCAGCTGGGCACCTGAGTGCCTGCTGAGTGGAGCTGATGTGGGGGTGCTGGAGTTTCAGCAAAGGCAGGGGCAAGGCAGGTTCACATCCTGCCTGTCACCTCCCTGCCCTGCCGCAGGGCAAAGTCTGCCTGCTGGGTGGGGATGGAGGTCAGGCAGGCATTGTGCCTGGGCACCAGGAGGAAGCCATGGGAGTCCTTGGCACTGCTTGCCTGCCCTCCAGCCAAGCCATCTGCTCTCCTGGCCGTGGGTGCTGGGAGCTGGCCTGGGACAGAGCGGAGCTGCCGTCTGCCCCTGTGTCCCCGAGCCACAGTGGGTCCTGCATGCCAGCCCAGCCAGGGCTGGTCTCCTGGGGCACCGTGCCTCGGGGTGCCCAGTGCCTCCTGTGATGGCTCTGCAGTGTCCTGTCCCTGCAGAGATCTTGCTCTGCCTGTCCTGGGGTGGCTGCTGCTGGAGGAGCATGGGCCCTGTGCCGCTCTGCAGGGCAGGCTGCAGGGAGTGGGCAGGGCTCCTCTCAGCCTGCCTGCCTTTGGAACCGGCCTGACCAGTTCCCCAGGGCCTTGGCCAGGGGCACTGACCTCACAGTGGCCTGCCAGCCACATGCAGCCTTATCTCCTGGCCTGGAGCTGCCTGCAAGGCTTGATTACCTCCGGCCAAAGCACCCTTTGGTGCTCTGCAGCCACGCTGCCCTGCAGAGGGAACAGGCACAGGAGCTGCCCCAGCCCTGAGCAAGCTGGGCAAGGAGAACAGATCTGCTGGCTGAATGTATCTGGATGCATAGGGCACAAAGGTCTTGTCCCAAAGAAGCCTCCCCATGGGGCAGCCCTTCTTCTTCCCATTCAAGACCCAGCCCCAAGTGCCCTGAAGGTTTCATAGCCCAGCACTCCCCTGGCAGAAATGCCCAAGCTCTGCTGCTCCACAGGGATGACGTGCCACGTGATCCCACAGCCCTTCCCCTTAAAGTGTGCTTTTAGACCCCCTTTGGAGTCCCCCAGTGCAAGGGGGTAATGAGCAGAACAGAGGATGTCTCCTGCTTGCAGAAGGTTTATTAGGGCCAGGATTAAACCAGCAGTAAGCCAGTGTTTGCAGTGCCTGGGCCCATGCTGGGCTGGGGGCCAGTGGGGCCAGTGTCCCAGGAGCAAATACAGAGGTTTTGCTGCCAGTGCTTTTAGTAACTTGTTCCTTTCTTTGTCTTTTTGCAAGCTGATGCATCAAAGCAGACACAGTTTGTGTGATCTGACATTAGTAGAACAAGTTGCAGGTGAAAGCCACTGAGAGCAGCTTATGGGTACAGGCTGCTGTGCTGTGTGTGATGTACATGTGCAGGAAAAGTATTAGTGCTCCTTTAGTGAAAAAACAGCCTCTTTTCTATAGCTGGTTAGTTTAATTTTGAAGTTAATTTTAAACTCAATAAACTGTTCTCAAGGGAGGTGTTTAGGGGTATGAAAAGGATCAGTTGTGGAAGGAGATATATATACTCTGAGATGTATTCCTCATTCACAGGCTCTGTACATAAATAAACGCTGTGCTCAATGCCTTGGTGGTCTGGTGGTCTCTGCCTGTGCAACCACCTACCAGCAGTGGGGTCTGATGTTCCCTATCCCATTCCTTGGCCCCACAGCCACGGAGGGATGGATGGTGGGGAGCAGCCCTTCCTGAGGCTGCTGCTGTGGGCCTGCCCTGCTCACTAACCACAGACACTTTCAGTGCATCTGTGGCTCGTGTGCATCCTGCAGCTGGGGTCAGCAGTGAGTTCTCTCAGTCACTGTTGTTCCTGCACTGCACTCTCCAGGGCTTGTGCTGAGCCTGCCCGCCCAGGGCTGTGCAGGTGGCTGGCAGCACTGCTCGCCTTGGCAGGGCTTGGGTTAAACTTTGTAAGGTGTGAAGGTGGCTGGCACTGCCAGGAGGCTGGCACTGCCGCTGCCCTGGCTGCCTGGCCGTGCTCAGAGAAGGCACTGCTGCTCTCTGCTCCTCCTCAGAGCCCTGTTTGACTATGACCGGACCCGGGACAGCTGCCTGCCCAGCCAGGGGCTCAGCTTCTCCTACGGGGATATCCTGCACGTCATCAACGCCTCGGATGACGAGTGGTGGCAGGCCAGGCTGGTCACCCCCCACGGCGAGAGCGAGCAGATCGGGGTCATCCCCAGCAAGAAGAGGTGAGTGTCCATCAGCAGCAGCTGTCACACTTGTGACCCCAGGATTTCCCTGAACTCTGCAAGCCCCACAGCCCCCGGGGCCCTGCTCAGGCTGGGATCCCCTCGTGGTCCCAGTTCCCCTGTCCCTGTGCAGTGTGCAGGGCAGCTTGGTTGGGCTGAGGCTGTGTGCAGATCTCCCTAGGCAGGTGTTCTCCAAAGCTGGGTGAGACTCCAGGTGAGGAGGGGAGTGGTCAGCCCCCTCTGTGGTCCCTGTGGGGATGGGGAGTTGTGTTAGCCAGTCTGGGTGTCTGTGTGAGAGCAGAGTCACAGCAGCAAGGGCTGCTCCTTGTGTCCTCTGTCAGTCCTGTCAGTCTGCCCAGCCCTGTAGCCAGGTCCCACTGTGAGGTGGGAAGTCACAGAGAGCAGAGGAGCTGGTGGCTGCTGCCTTCAGGTCTGCAAAGCCAGCCTTGAGTCTGTTCTCTGTCTCTGTTGGGAAGGCTGGCTTGGCTCCTCTCCTGCTGCTGCAGACACTGGCCTGGGCCAGACCCTGGGCAGGCAGCTCCACATCTGAGCCTCCCTTGGAAGGAGCCTCATTTGCCAATGGGGTGCCTTTGGCTGCCTGAGGAGCCACTTGAGCAGCCTGGAGGGCACATGGATGGGACTGGCAACTCTTTCTCTCCTGATCAGGGTGGAGAAGAAGGAGAGAGCACGGTTGAAAACAGTGAAGTTCCACGCCAGGACTGGCATGATTGAGTCCAACAGGGTAAGTGCTGATCTGGGGCTCAGTGGGGCACCTGGAATTGGTAACCAGGGAGGGCAGGATGAGTCCCAGCAGCAAAAGCTCCTCATGGGGCAGCTCAAACAATCCCAGGGCAAAGAGCTGTGTGACTGACCTGCCCCAGGCCCACATCTGCTTGGCACAAACCCTCTGTGAATGTGCAGTGATTGAGCAGAGGAGCCCAGGATGGTGTGAAAGCCCTGGAAAGGACCCATGTTTAAAGTGATGGGGTGGCAGAGCTCATGGCATGAAGCTGCCTGAAGGTAGCTGCCCTCACACCTCACGAGCAGTGCCTCACAGGCCAACAAGCAAGTAAGAGCAGCCTGGCTACCCTGCAGAGCTAGACTGCCCCATCAGCTTCCCAGCATCCCTACCACATGTTTTTCTCCATGCTTAATTTTTTTCCTGCATTACAGTTCTCATGTAATCTCCATGATTTCATTTGAGGGTGACTGCCCTGACACAGCTCCTCATTGTCTCTTCATTTTAATTTTCCCCACATGTGTTAAACACCATTGTTTTTTCTGTCCTCCTTCCATCTCCGTGTTCTTCAGTCGATCAAAACGAAACGTAAAAAGAGTTTTCGCCTCTCTCGAAAGTTCCCATTTTACAAGAGCAAAGAGAACCTGGCCCAGGAGAGCAGCGGACAGGAACGTAAGTAGCAGCTGGCCAGAGAGGGCAAGCCTGCAGCCCTCAGCTTCCCTGCCCTGAGGGAAGAGGTTCAGCACATTCCCATAGCCAGGGGTCCTGGCACCTGCCTGTATTCAGGTCTGTGCTCCACAGTCGTGCCAGCAGCTAGGGAAAAACTGGAGCTTGAAATGAAAGCAACAGCTGCAGTCTGGCACTCTCTTCCTTTCTCTCATGTTCAATGTCTTCATCTTTCCATCCAACTTTACACCCACCCAACTCCCTGCTCTGCCTCCCCCTGCTCTCCCCCCTTTGCTGCAGGCTCTGCTCCCTCCCTCTGCCTGCTTCCCTCCAAGTGAGGGGCTGGCTGCCTCCTGCAGAGCTTCTCCTGTCCCTGCCAGGGCTCAGGGCCTGGGGAGGTCCCAGCCCCATCTTCCCTAGAAGTGACTTACAGCTTCCCATTCCCACTGGAGAGCCCTTCCAGTGGGTTGAGCCCTGTGGGTACGGGGCAGCCATGACCCTGCTGCCCACCCACGACTGAGGCACATCTTTGGTAGTTGGCTGCAGATGTTGGGGGTCCACAGCTCTCACCACCCTAGGACTCCCAGTAAAGGCAGGGTGTTTATCTTGTTGCCCCAAATCCTGACGTGGGCAGCACTGGAGCTGCTCACCAAACCCAGCCCCTCTGAGTGCTGAGCTGCATCCACTCCGTGGGCAAGCTCCAGGCTGGCAGTGCCCACCCCTCTGGAAAGGGGCAGTGGACAAGAGCTGTGTCTGTGCCCCAGTGCCAGCACAGCAGGCACATCCCCTCTCCTCTGGGGCTGTCTTGGGTGTCATACAGAGGCAGGAGTTGCTGCTGGGCTGCTCCAAGGGCTCCCTGCTGCCCATGGCAGGCTGGTGCCACCTTCCAGTGATTTTAGCAGGCAGCAGAAGCCTCTGGCCCATGCTGAAGGTTGTCTGTGTGAATGCCTGTCTCTGGCAGTGCCTGCACATGGCTGGGCTCAGTGAGATCCGTGCTGAACCTGGGGCTTGCTTTTGGCTGCCCTGCAGTGATGTGACAGCATGGGGATGGGACAGGCCACTCTGCCTGCCTGTGTCACACACACACAGCCAGCTCCCTCCCTGTGCTCTGCCCCTGTCCATCCCAGCTTGCACTGGGGGGTCTCTGCCTCACATTTCCACAGCCTGTGCAAGCATTGTGCTGTGGGGCAGCTGACACACACAGCTGGGGAAAATGTGTCCTCCTGCCACGTGTCACAGACCTGTGTGCTGTGCCTGGCCCCAGAGTGGCCAGGGGAGGCACAGAGCCACTGTGCCCTGCCAGTACACTCCACGAGGAGAAACACTTCAGCCTCTGTGCCAGCAGCTCAGGGCTGCAACTGCTTGCTGCCAGCCGATGCTGCTGTGGCTGCCCTGCCCTCCCCAGGCCCAGGGTGGCTCCTGGGGGCTCCTTGGCACAGAGGGTGAGCTTGGGGGGCGGAGGGGGTCCAGCCAGACAAGGCAAGATGTTGGCGGCGGGCTGATGGTGTCAGCTCTGAAGATATTTAACCTCACTTGCAGTTGCAGCTCTGGGCCGTTCTGCACTCCTGTCACTAATGCTGGTCTGGCTCTGTCTCCCCCATCCCTCTGACTCCCCTTTCCTGCGCTGTCTTCTCTCCCCCTCTCCCCTTCTTGCTGTCTGTGAAATCAGGACTTCCCTGGGTTAAGTGACGATTATTATGGAGCAAAGAACCTGAGTAAGTTGAATTCCGATGCTCATTGTTCCCTTTCTGTGGCTGGCGGTGCCTGGGGCGGGGCTGGCTGGGCTCTGGCCGGGCAGCTGTGCTTCCCTGGCTGCAGGCAGGAGGAGCCCCGGGGCTGCGGGGCTTCAGGTGCCACTGCTGCACGTGGGACGGGGTGGGGGAGCTTGTGTGGGGGTGATGGCCATGCCCTAAGTGCCTGCTGCACCTCCTCATCCTCTTCTTCTGCTCCTGTCTGGGTTGGTTGGTGCTTTAGCACTCGGAGCCACTTGCAGTGTGGGTGGGAAGTGGGTCTGCTCTGAACGGGGTGGGTGACAACATTTTGAGGTGTTCCTGCCTTTCTCTGGGTTACCACACATGCAGAACTGCAGAATAATGAGAGGAGCCCCATGGGCTTCTCAGCTGGGGCATGAGATCCCTGCCAAGCTCCAGACCTCCAGGCAGTGACTGGGGCAGGCAGCGGCCAGCAAGCCTCTGTGGGGTGGTCGCAGCACTAGGATCAGCCTGAGCAAGCAAAGCCCCAAACTCTGTCCTATTCTGTCACTGTCTTGTCTCTGTGCATCCCAGCCCCGTGCCCAGAGGTAGGCTCCCCATCCCTGTGCCAGCACAGCCGTGCCCTCCCCTGCCCGCTGTGTGCATGCTGCACCTGCTCCCTGCCAGCATTCCTGCCAGCGTCCCCTGTGCACTGCACCTTCCCCAGGCCTGGGAAGCCTTCACATCTGCCAGGCAGGCCCTCCTGGCCTCTCTGTCCTCTCCTGCATGTCCCCGGGTTCCCAGGAAGGTGAAAGATGCCGCCCTTGCCCGTGTGGCACAGACTCATCCCGGTGGCTGCTGGGCTGCAGGTGTTTCGGGAGGCTGTCCTGCCCTTGGTCACACGTGCTGGGTGACAGCCGGGTGCCCCCGTGCCTCCCCCCATGCTCCTTCTGAAGGGGATCTCTCTGGTTGCTTTGCAGAGGGCGTGACATCAAACACCAGTGACAGCGAGAGCAGTTCCAGTAAGTGTGTGTGCACCTGCTCTCCCGCCCCGTGTGCGTGTCCCTGTGTCAGTCTGCGTGTCTGGGCACGTCCATCTTGTCCTGTCCCAGTGGCGGTTCTGTTCGGAGGCTGGTCCTTCCTGCTGGTGACACTGAGATGCTGCGGCCAGCTCCCTCCTGGGGCCAGGGAGAGCAGGGGCTGGGAGTGAGCCTGCTGCTTCACTGCTCTCTCCTGGCTGCACAGCTCTGCTCCAGGGCAGGCTGTGGGTTCCCAGTCCATGGTGATCCCCCATCCTCAGTGCCTGCTGCAGGAAGCAATGGCCAGAGGGCAGGCCTGCAGCACAGATGGCTCCTGGAGCCCAAGCCTGTACAAGAGTGTGGGATCCAGCTGCAACAGATGCTCCCTTTGTCCCCAGAAAGTCCTCTAAATATCTGCAGGGAGGACACAACATCCCAGTGGGCTGGGAGCCTGTGGTGGGGGAGGGAAAGAGGAGGCTTGACCCAGAGCTGGGACATGAATAATTAAAGTGGCTCAAGGGCGCATAACTGCATGCCCGTCATGCTTCACATCCGTGGGTGGAGTGATGGGGACAGCCTGGAGTGTCCCCAGAGCTGGGGGAGGCTGAAGGGGCAGGAGCCAGCTCCTCACAGCTGGGAGGGGCTGGAGAGCTGCTGCAAGTGCTCACCTACATCCCCCTGGCTCTGTTGCAGAAGGACAAGAGGACACCATCCTGTCGTACGAGCCAGTGACGCGGCAAGAAAGTAAGTCCTGAGCTGAACTGCCCCATGCCCACTCCAGTGGGGCCACCTGTGACCCCAGCACAGCCAGGGGTCCTGTGTGCCCTCCCGTCGTGCACAGCAGCAGGGCACAGGGTGGATGCAAGAGCAGTCCTGTGTGTTGTGTGCAGCAGGGGAGCCAGGTGTGCACAGCTTTCCCTGGCCTCCACTGCCCAGTTTCAATCAACAAAAGATTTGTGTCATGGTCTGCAAGACCAAGGGAGGGATCCAGAGCTAAAACTGAGCTTGGCTTTAGTCCTCAGCTGAGGACAGGATTATCCCTTCCTACCTCAGACCAGGCCCCTGCTGCAGAGCACCTCCTCCCCAGCCACAGCCCACAGCCTTTAACCCTGCTTGGTGCTCAAACCCTGCAGACCCTTTTGCAGGCTGAATAGTCCCAGCCTCAGTGCTCTGTCCTTGCCAGGAGCTGGAGCTGACTCTTAGGCTCCCGTCACTCCCCCAGCTCCCTGGCATCCTCACCCAGCTGTCCTGGTTGCCTGGCTCCTGCCCAGGCAAGGGAGCAGCTTTGCTGATCCACAGCCCTGGAGACCTGCAGAACCTTCCCTGGGGCCACGTAGATGGTTTGGGTCAGATGGGAAGGACATGCTGACCGTGACCAGGAGGAGATAAACTCACATGGAGGAGGCACCTTTGGGTGCCCATGTGAGCCAGAGCAGCCACTGCCAGCAGGGAGAGGGCAGGGCTTCCAAAAGTGGCAGTAGGGTCAGCTGCCTGCAGCACAGGTGGGCCTCAGCTTGTGGCTCTTGTTTGCAGTTCACTATGCGAGGCCAGTGATCATCCTGGGCCCGACAAAGGACAGAATTAACGACGACCTCATCTCTGAATTCCCACACAAGTTTGGTTCCTGCGTGCCCCGTAAGTCCCAGCTCAGTGCCCTTGCTGGAGGGAGGGGAGAGGGGTGGCTCTGCTGCCTGCAGGGTCGTGCCCGTGGCGTGGGGAGGGGGCTGGGAGCACAGGTGGGTTTTGTCCCTCCTGGTTTGTGGTGTCACTCTGGGTGCCCACTCTCCTGCAGACACCACCAGGCCTCGGCGTGACAACGAGGTGGACGGCCAGGACTACCACTTTGTGGTGTCCAGGGAACAGATGGAGAAAGACATCCAGGACAACAAGTTCATAGAGGCTGGGCAGTTCAATGACAATCTCTACGGGACCAGCATCCAGTCCGTGCGAGCGGTGGCAGAGCGGGTGAGTGTCAGTGCCAGTCCTGGCACTGGGGTGCACCCAGCCCAAACCCACACGCATTCAGCAGCTCCCCTCCTTTCCCTGTGGTGTTAGTGAAGGGCTGTAACCACATTAGGCAAGCACAGCACGATCCTCTCCTCCCTCCAGAGTCCTGCCAAGCCATGTGGCTGCTTTTCTCAGCTGTGCTACTCTGCCTCAGCGTGGTACCTCTGTCATCCAAACTCCCCCCAAAAGCCTGGCACTGGTGGCCCACCTTTGTGCTCAGGAGCTCACAGGATAGAGATACCTGGGTGCCCTCAAAGCAGCAGCATTCCTCTGGAAGAGTCCTGCAGCTACCCAGGGCTTGTATCTAGTTTCACGTGTCCAAACAAAGACTCAGTCCCTTTGCCTTGTTGCTGTCCTGCCCTGAGCAAGCAGGAATGTGAGGCCATTTGGAGCTGGCTTGTGTCTCAGGAGTGGTGTTCATTTCTGTGGCTCCTCCCTTTTCAAGCACATCTGTATGAACAAGCTGTTTCCCACACAGAGTAGACTGTGTGGGTAGGTCTGATCCTGCTTGTCTCCTTTCCAGGGGAAGCACTGCATCCTGGATGTGTCTGGCAATGCTATCAAGAGGTTGCGACAAGCACAACTTTATCCCATTGCCATTTTCATCAAACCAAAATCCATTGAAGCCCTCATGTAAGTGCAGCACCGTGTTCTGTGCCCCTCCAGCTGCTTGTCCTGCTGCTCCTGGCCCTGGGTAGAGCAGGCTGGAAAGCATGGGAGAGCTGAGCTTGCAACTCTTTTGAGCAGCAGCAGAGAATATTATCTGTGAGGAGAGTCAAGAGCTTGAGACTGACCCTGAGATCAGAAGAAATTCTGCTGGCACCAAGGGGCCTGGGAAAAGCCCTTCTCAAGTCAGAAGGGGTCAAACTGCTTGTTTCTATGTTTTATGGAGATGAGAAACCCTAGGCAAGCAGGGAGACTTCTGCAGCGGTCTCACAAGTTTAGGGGATTGTCTGAGTTTGAATTCCCTTCCCTGCTGTGGTGCAGGGGGTGGGGGAGGTGGCACTGGGAGGAACTGGTGGAAGCTGAGATGAAGTGCCGAGGCAGCCTGGAGTCTGTGGGGAAGGGCCTTGCCTTGGGAGCTGGGTCCTGCACAGCTTCCATTCCTGTGAGCAGAGGATTCCCAGGCACCCTGGCTCTGTGGGCTATTTTTGCTTCTGTTCATTGCTAAGAAAAAGAGCTAAAAAGTTTCTGGTTTTTGTGTGTGGCAGGGAGATGAACCGGAGACAGACATATGAACAGGCCAACAAGGTCTTTGACAAAGCCATGAAACTTGAGCAAGAGTTTGGAGAATATTTTACAGGTGAGTGTCCTGAGCAGGGTTGTATCTGATTTACTTCATTTTTCCATGCAGCAGCTGTGACCTCTCTACCAGCACTGTCCCACTGCAGGGTCATGGGAAAACATCCAGCTTCATCAAAGCAAGAAAGAAATGGCACTGTGCCAGGAGGGCTCTGCAAGGGGACTGCTCCAAGATCAGTGGATAGCAGTAAACGAGTCATAGAGGAGGAGACAAGTTGTCAGGCAGGATTTTCTGAGTTTGTGAAAGCTTATCACCAACTTCAGCAATAATAAAAATCTAAAAATCCCAGAGCAGGGGAAGCACAGGGTTTCAGAGTGCTACAAGTCTACAGGAAGTAAACTCCCTGCATGGGAGAAAAGGAGAGCTTTTTCAAAAAGAGAAAAGAGAAGTTTCTAAAGAGGACAGATAAAAAGTTAGTGACCTAAACGGTGGAGACAGTCCTGAGTTATTACAAAACATCTACCCAAAAAGACTGGAAGTTTGGCTTGCTTCCTAAGTAGTCTTTGCTCAAGAGCCAGTCAGGGGTTGCTGACACTTTGTGCCTGCTGAGATGAACTGCTCATGACACAGGCATCCCTGTGCATTACGGAACTAATGTTTGTAACATGATTAATTCTGGAAAACCACAGGCAGGTGAAGAGGCAGAGGAACTGGTCTTCCATCCTTTTCCAGTGCAATAGCTGTTTCTTCTGAAGTTGAGGAATTATAATGTTGCCAAACTGTGCATTACCTACCTAACAGCTACTGGGAAAAACCCCAAGCAGGATGTTTTCCAAAAATTGATTTCAGCTGGGCAAATACTTGGGTACAAACACGATGAGCTTTCCCCAGACCTCCTGTCCTAGGCTCCAGAGCTGCTGGCTGTTTTTCCAGGAAGATATGCCACAGTTTTGCAGGCCCTCAACATGCCACTGTGCACTTGGAGGGCGAGTTTGATGTTGACCTGTGGAAAAGGAATGCTGTTGGCTGAAATGTGTTGAAAGAACTGGGTAACAGGCAGAGGGATGGTCACTGCCACAGGTTCTGTGCCAGCAACTTAGAGTGAGGGAGCAGAGCTGCTGGAGGATGGTGCTGGCTGGCTTACAGAGGCAGGCTGATTACCAGAAAGCTTTGGCCCTTCTTGCTGTGCTCCTGTACACAGCACAGTGGAGTGCAGGACAGGGCAGGGGGTGCTGCTGGAGCCTTTCCCAGCCTGAGAGCTCTGTGTTCCCACCCTGCAGCACAGGAGGCAAACAGGAGGAGCCCTCAGCAGCCAGCCAGAAGGAAAACCAGAGGGAAGGGACAAAGCTGGCACCTCGGGGTGGGTGCTTGGTGCCCCCCATGAGCTGCCCCAGCCCTGCCTTCCTGGCTGTGGTCAGCACAGCCGTGGCAGTGCCAGCCCCGGTGCCCGGCACAGCGTGCAAAGCTGATTAGCAGGCTGGTGTGGAGAGCCCAGCCAGCCCTGCACACAGCCAGGAGCTCTGCCAGCTGGGATCAGCACTGCCTAATCCCCAGCGAGGTGCTGCTTTAACCCTCTGTGTCACTGGGCCCAGGGCAGCTCCTCTGACACCACCAGGTTTGGTCCCTGCTGGCTGTGCCCCCCAGCCCTGTGGGGCAGCAGGAGAGCTCTGCCATAACTCATGGCAGAACTGCTCAGGGTCTTGTTTTCTCTCTCCTCTTCCAGCCATCGTACAAGGAGACTCTCTTGAAGAAATTTACAGCAAAATCAAACAGATCATTGAGGACCAGTCCGGGCACTACATCTGGGTCCCGTCCCCAGAGAAACTCTGAAGATGTCTCCCACCTGCTTCCCTGTGAGCAGAAGATCTCTGAAGTCCCACCCATCCGAGCCCTCTGCCCCGAGGGGGAGGGATATGAAAACTACTCCTGCTCCCTTTTTTAGATCGTCGCAAAATTGAGTTTTCTAGTCCTGTTTCTTTTGTTGGGATGAACTCATATCATTCATCACGTGACTGTTCCCACCATTCCTGCATGGACCTTCCCACTGCTCCAGTAGAGACAGACGAGAACCCATTCAAGGTCGTTTTTTTATTATTATTATTATATTATTATTATATTATTATTATTATTAACTAAACGAAGAATCAAGATGGGAGGAGGCGGCTAAGGACTAATGTAAGAAAACAAGTGAAACAATGGACTCTGAACACATGAGCTGGTATCAGAGCTCCAGGGGCATTTTCCAAGTGTGACCGTCTAGCAGCTCTGAACAGTGCGACAGATGGGCAGCAGAAAGCCTTTTATTTATCTGTATATGTAATTTATATATAATATAGAGGAGAGATATTATATATATATTATATATATATATGTATGTGGACTAGGAAATCTGAGGGACCTCTCTGAGAAGGTGTTGTATTATTGCAAGGTTCTTTCAGTTCCTCTGTCCCGACCACTCGGCGTAGGGAGTCCACTTGGGCAGGACGAGCTCAAAACGGTACCAGGTGCTTTGGAAACTTCTCCCGTCCAGGCCAGTTCCCTGCAGCCACCCTGGGTCTGGGACAGGCCAGAGACTGGCACTGCCTGTGCAGGAGGGACCTGAGCAAGGAGCAGCAGCTGGCCTGCGAGAGGCTGGGAGACAGAGACTGAGCAGGAGGCTGCGGAGCAAGAGAATGGATGATGCTACATATTAAATTGCACATTGTTTTACACACCACCTTATGTGTTTGCATGAGAGGTTTCCTTTTGGTTCTATTTTTTTAAGCTGATTTTAAACCAAAACCATATTGTGTTGTTGTGTTGGCTTTTTTAATTATTATTATTATTATTATTATTCCATTTTTCTCTTGTCAATGATGAACTGAATGGGTATAAAATCCAGTTTTTTAACTTATTTTTTAAGCTGGCTCTATTGTAAATAGAATCTAGATCTGTGGTGTTTAGTTAAGAAATACTTTACTGGCCACATGGAACAAATGTACTCACTGTCCTGTGTTGCTGTGAAAAACCTGGGATGTTGGACTGGCCCTGTACCTGTGGGTGCAGGTGGAATGACCCATTCTGGCTTGTGGCAGCACACTGGCATTCCCTTCTGCATTAGCCACTGGCAGGAAAAGCCCCCAGCTGTGCCTTGGATGGACACTGACATTTTCCAGATCAGTAACAGAATTGATACACTTCTCTGTTCCCTGCTCCGTGCCATTCCCAGCCCTGCTGTGTGCAGGGGCCAGGGCTGGCTCCCCGGGAGGGGCCCTCCTTCAGCAGAGGTGACTGCATGGCCACCCTGCCTGGCTCTGTCCCTGGCATCTCTGTGTGAATCTGGCTGGAGCTGGGTTCTGCTGCCTCCCCCCAGCCCTGCAGTGGTGCCCCAGGGGCCGCAGAGCTGCCCCATCCACTGGGCACTGGCGTTTTTCAGGAGAGGCACCGAGACACTTGGCCCTAAGCTGAGACATGTCTGTCTTTGGGGACACCTTGGCTTCTGTGCTTGAGTGGGCTCCAGACCCTTGTGTGGAGCTGGGGACACTCACGTGGCCTTTGAGGAGTGTGTGCTGGGTACTCAGAGTTCAGGTGCGAGTGCTCCCACCTTGCCAGGAGCTGGTGGACGCTGTTCCTCACGCAGTGCCAGCCCCACAGCACGGGAGGTCGCTGTCCAAGCACGCCCAGGTAAGTCTCCTCCTGCCTCTGTGTGGCAGGGACAAGCTGTGGTCCCTCTCCCCAGGGTGATGGCTCTCGGTGTGTCAGTCAGTGTGGCAGCCAGCGTGGGCCACAGCTGCTGTGACACTGTCCCTGTGCTGCCTGGGTTGAAGCTCCTTTGCCCATCCTGCATCCCAAGGAGCCCTGCAGGGACCGAGCAGCTTCTGGGGCCAGGACAGGGCACTGCAGGAGAGCCACAGCTGTGGCACAGTGCAGGGCAGGAGCATTCTGCTGTCGGTGGGACCGACCCTAAAGGAGCACACAGAACTTTGGCAATGGATTCCTGTCGGGCAGCCAGCCCCTGCCCCCTGGCCCTGCTCCAGCTGCTATAAATGTCGGTCCCTGAAGAAGTGGAGTAAGTGAAACAAAAGTCCTTAAGGTGCTAGTCACACATTCCTATCTTTTTTGGTCTTTTTTTTTTTCTGTTTTTTCCTAATAGCCTGTCTCCCTCTCTCGAGTCACGTGGAGAAAAAGATGATGTACTCCATGGCATAGCTGACAGTATCGAATCGATCATGACAACAGTAGTTGGTTAACAGTGTTTCTTCCAAGGAGACATATATTTTTAATAAACAGAGAGTTGCAAAGAACTCTTGTCTTTGAGACCTTCTTGTAGAGTCCTTCATTGTGTACCAGATCTGTTTTTTCGGTGCTGGTGTTAGCAACTCTTGATATGGTCTCTTTATGGCAAACTGAAATGTTGACACTGGTTTAGGGGGAAAAAACAGCCTTTTTTAGTATAAAATGTGATGCCTGAGAACTTGCCTAGTGGGAAAAGGAAATCTTAAAAAAATAATAAAAACCAAGAAAATAGAAAATAAAAGGAAGTGAAGGAAGCCACTGAAAAGTGCTTTTGGTTGGGTTTTAACCCAGGTTAAGTCTGGCCTGATGACACAACACCATAATGTATTTTGGATCATGGCTTGAACTTGGGGAGGTTGCTTTACAAATAATAGGGTCTACATAATTGCTCTTGTAGTGGATATAAAGACAACAAAGTAAATACATAGTCCAGCTAACACAGACCTTCTTTTCACAGTTTTAACATGCTGTTTAAACATCAGAGAGAAAAGTTGTAAAGGTAACTGGTATAATTTTTAGTACCTTCAAATGCAAAGTAGAGGAGTGCTCCCTGAGAGACAAATGTGGTTAAAGGAGTGTCACAGTACTTTGTGCCTGAATCTGCTTTGTCATTTAGCTGAGCTGAAGGAAGGGTGCAGAGGTTTGGTTTTTAAATAATAGATTTCTTTTTTACTTTCAAACTGCACAAAAGAGAAGCAAATGGTGATTTCAGGAGAACAAGGATATTGTACCAACTGAGTTTGCTGACTGTTCAGTTTGTGAAGCTCACTGGACAAATTCAAAGCCACTTAGAAACTCCTGTAACTGATCAGATCAACAGCCTGCTGGTGGTGGTTGTCCACAAAACACCAGAAGATTAAGCAGTTGCTAAGCAGAACTGATGCTAGAATTACCACTCAAAAATCAAACTTTGCTTGCATACTGACAGATTTGGAGGCAGGGATGAAGCAGCACAGGAACATTGTCTGCTGCTGCTGGCCCAGCTCTGCCCAGCCCGCTGGGGCTGCAGCCACCCCTGCCATGGCAACCCACGGCCTGGCCGAGCTTGTGTCACCTTGATCTGCTGAGACAGGGAAACGTTCAGGTGCCAGGGGGACAGGAACACGGGGTTATCTTCTCAAATAAACCCTGTCACTCCTGTAAGGCAGAACAACCTCTGGAAGAGAAACATCATGTGAAGAGAAAGAGGGTGGCGTGGAGAAGGAACTTGCTCTGTTAAAGCTGTAACCACCCGTTTTCCTGGCTAGGGATAAGTTGCTCTGCTGACCACGACATTTGCAAATCCTGGCCCAGAAAATAGCAGAGCATTGTCCTGAAAATGGTCCTGCCCAGTTGTGAAATGTAGGAGCTGGTTCTTTTCTCTCCCAAGATGTCCTGCTAAAGCTGCCTGCAACAGGCATGAAACTAATCTGCCCTAAGACACTTCTAGAAAATTAGACTGTAAGCTGCTTGTGCTATAGAGAAACATGTCTGTGCTTCTGTCTGCAGCTCTGGGTAATTAGCTGTCTTAGCTAAGCAGGAGAGCACAGGTTGTGCTGTGAGGCTACTGGAAGAGGGGCTTTAAAGGAATATAATTATAATTTTCTCCAAATTATTTTCCCCTTGATAGAGCTGTCTTAGATACGCCCTTTGTTGCTAATGATGCTTGGCAGCACAATCTTCAAGAACTGCTGTTCTCTGCTTTCCTCAGGCTGTCACAGCAGGATTCATGGCACTGAAGCATCTGCTGTGAAGCAGGTAGAGTTATCATCTTGTCAAAAATGTCTCTTTCCTTCAAGAATCCTTGGGTACACCTTGACCTTCAGTGTTTATTTATAGCCCTTGCCTCCAAAATGAGGGTCATTTGTTTACCCTTAGGGTTTTTAAACCCTAAAGAAAAACATTACACATTGTTGGAGTCAATCAGTGCAGCATCTCTGAATGGAACCAGCACGTGGGAGCACCTATGGGGCTTGAAATACCTGCTTGGGGCCACACTTGACTCAGCACAGGGGTGACTGTGGAATTTCCTCCCCTAGTTACACTGCTTGACAAAATCTTCTGTCCAATCCTCTAATGAGCTTCAGCCCTCTTCCAATTACCTTCATTTTTGATTAGTGACCACTTCTGAGTGTTAGTGGCCAGGCCAGCCCCTGTGCCTTTCCTGCCTCTCCCAGATGCTCAGTGCAGCCACAGCAGAGGGAGCAAAGCTCTTCCCACAGTGTCTGGTGGGAGGGAGGGAGGGAGGTGCACCCTCAGTGCAGAGCTCTGGATGAGCCCTGCTCCTGCTGCAGTGGTAGAAGGGGCTCCAGGGCTCAGCAGCTGGGCTGTATCTTCTCTGGCCTGCCCCATTCCCAGATCTCCTCAGCAAGGACGTTTTTCCCAGGGGAGGCTCCCTGCCCCATCAATCCCAGGGGTCAGTTTGGACTCGCCCTCTCCCTGGGCCCATTCCCAATCCACACTGCAATTCCCTTGTGTCCCTGCACTGCTGCTCCTCCCCAAACGGTTCAGAAGTCAAATTAGAGGGGGAAAGGGGCTGGGGAAAAGGGAGAGAAGCCTGTGACCCCCTGCCCTGGAGGATCCATTTGTGCTCTCAGAAGCAGGGAGGGCTCTGCAGCACAGAACCGGGGTCCAGCACACCCCGGGGCTTCCACAGTGGTGTGTAAATAGGAAAGTACAGCTGCAATGCCACCCTCTGGAGCCATCTGTGCACATCCAGGGATGAGCACACGTCTCTGAGCTGAAAGAAAACAGGGATCAATGAAAAGGTAAGAATGGGGCAGGAATGAACAGCTCTGTTGGTTTTTTTACAGGTCAGCTGTTGCTGGTTTAGAAAACATTTATAAACCACAATCGCCCTCGATGGGCTACTGAACTGTAAAACAGCATTTAGCCTGGACCAGCAAACACCTGCAAAGGTGTGTGATTGCACACAAACTACCTACTGGGAACAGCCACTGGAAATGCAGCTAATTACAGTCTGATTCAGCTAGGAGAGGAATTCTTGCCCTACTTAAACCCTTTGGTAAATACTTAGCCTGGAATAAAATGTACTGTGTAAAAATGTGCAGGAAGAGATGAGTACTATCAGCAGAGTCTGAAATTTATCTGATTCAGGCTCTTCAGTGCTATCTGCAGCATAAAAGAAACCAGAATATCTGCAAGGAAAAAATTCAAACCATTCTGGCTGTAGGCAAACCCACATTTAGTGCTTGCTGCCTTCTCTGGCTGTATATAATTACCTCTTGCACTTGCTGGGCAAACATGACCTTTCTCACAAGGTACAGTGTGACACCTTTACCTGTTTGTGTGTGTGCAAGTCAGAACTGAGCAGTAATTAAAGCCAGCCCAGCAGGCTCCAAGCAGATACTGCAGGCAGGATGGAAACCTTTGAGTTTGTGGCATCATTTAGAGTCCCCCAGTGCTGTGATGCAGCATGGATCTCCAAAACTGTGACTCCAGAAGAATTTTCTGTGGCATTTGAGACCTGGGTTTTTATAGATTTAAAGGTATTTCTTAGTTAAACAAGCAGCACATTGTGCATTACAGATCTGAGAGCAGTGTCTCAGAGACCCAAAGGAGCTCTAGTGAACTGATTTAAGCTCACCACGAAATGGAGAATTTACACTAAACAGATCCATGCTCCTGTTAAGGAACTCCCCTGTGTGGCCCTTCAGATGCCTCTCCCAGGGGCACCACCCAGAGTGTCCCTGCTGGGACCAAAGTCCCTTTGCAGTGGCAGCTCCAGGGACCCTGTGGGTTTGGCTCCTGCACACCCCACACTCACACAGACAGGAATCCTCAGTGGCTCAGGTTTCCCACAGCCAAGTCCCAGATGTGCTCAGACTTGCTGAGCACCTGCCTGGCCCAGGGTTCAGGGAGCTGGAAGGGAGGAGTGCAGCCCTCCCAGCACTGCCAGGGACAGCTGCAGCTCCTTCCCCAGCTCAGCACTGCTGGTTTTTCTGTTCCAAGGGACTGTGAAACCAGCAAACAGCTCTGAGTTCTTGTCTCCACTGAAATGGACTGTAAACTAAACAATCTGATAAATATTTATGCAGCAAGGCAGCTATGACAACCAGAGGAGATGGAATACTTTTTAAAGACTTTTATCGTGCTCATTGCCATTTGCTACTAAAACCAGATATTTAAACCAACCTGTTACACAACAGCAGAGGCATCTCCTGTAAAAGTTAAATATTTATTTCTAACTGTTAAATAGCTCCAGAGAATGACAATTATTCCCTAGAGGAAAACAATTACATTTATTCAATAAACACTTCCTAAAAAGTCCATAACTTCTTTGCCAACAAGGAAATCCTGGTTTCTTTCCCACTGCTCCCATGGCCCTGTGCCTTCACAAAGCTAACAGCCTCTCATTCAGCAGAATGTTTCCAAGAGAGACTGCTTTCCTTTTTTTTGTTGTTGTGGCTGTCATTATTCTTCATTTGGAATAAATCCTTTTGCTCTGTCCAGCTTGTCCAGAACCTCACTATAAAGGCCAACCATCTGCAGAATGTGAGCACCACAGTTGTCAACAAGGATGGATAAAAATGTATCATTTAACACAGAACAGAACTAAGGGAACACGTGGGAGACTACCACCAGCTCCTAAACCTAAAATTTCAAATTGATGTAAAGATTTTTGGCACAGGTTTAAATATAATGGTTTAGGAAAAAAAAATAAGATCAGTGCAACCTAACAAAAGCAGTTTTATTTACAGTTATAAAACGTGGTTTATATGTGAGTCTTATATCAGCACATAAACCTATTCACCAAATCAGATGCTGGGAGCTGATGTTGAGGGTGGGGAAGACTTCTCATTGTCAGCTCTCATTGCTTTAACTGATGTATTTAAAATGGAGTAAGAGTTACAGCCAAGCCCCTGATTGCTCAGCTTGTACACAAGAGAATGAATGGTGACACCAGCCAGGCTGCACTGGGCTGCAATCTAGACAGGAGCAGCAGCCAAAAGCTGCAGAGAGCTTACTTGTGACAGAGTAAGAAAAGTGTCATTGCAAACTGTCACCTACAAATGTGCTAGCCTAGAAATGTCTCCCTCACAGGAAGTGGCTTAGCTGCACCTGAGGAGATGAGCTTTAGTGATTTTCTTCACACCATCTTAAACCCTATTTATAAGACATGAGATTATACTAGAAACCAAGCTGGAAAGTATATAACAGCTAATTTAACTAAACTGGTACAGCACCTTGACTTCAGTTAAGGCAGGCAAGGGTGCAAGGTCCTCCCATGGCCACAAACAGTCAGAAGTTTATTTCCAGTCACCCATTTACATCACCCTTCCAGTAAAAGAATGCTACATTTTTCTCTATTGTCTATCAAAACTTTCCTGGTCTCACTTTGAAAAAATCTTTTAGCACCAGGCTCCCCCAAAATATTTAGATACCATGATTCTCCTGAAACTCTAAAGACCATCAGCAGTGGTTTCTTCACCCAGATCCACATCTCAAATCAGGCCAGACAGCCAAGCCCATGTCCTCAAATCCCCCTGTGCACACTTACATGGCCTTCATAGCTCTTCTTCAGAGATCCCAGGTGGTTGAGGAAACGCATTCCCAATCCACACCACTGCTCAGCTTCCTTGTATTTACCAACAGTATATTGAAATATTCCTGTATTCCAGGCTCTTGTCATCAACCAAAGGATCTCCATCTCTGGGTAAGCATCCTGAGGTAGCAAACAAGCAGCAGCACCTCATCAGAAAATAGAATCTTCACTTCAAAACTGACAAGCCAAGAGTGTGTTAGAGTTTAATTTTAGAGTAAGAAAACAGTTGGGTTCTTTCCTCCTAAGCAAAGGGAGAAAAAACCCTTAAAAAATCCAAGGAAACTTGTAATGCAGTCCTAAATATCCAAGAGACCTTTCTTTTGAGGTAATTTCAGCATATCTTTTACTGAAGAAGTCTTAGCAGCTCCACATATAACACTATGTAATGTTCATTTTACCAATTATTCTCAGTCTAATGAGAATTTTTTTCAAACATGCTCAGGATCATCTCCCAATCTTTTGGTTTCCTGTTCAACTTACTGTGCTGCTGACTACACTCAGAGCATCTTCAAAGTACTCCCACACCTCCTGCAGCACACAGGTATCCAAGTCTGTCAATCCACTTGGCAAAGAAATGTTTATCAAACTGTGCAAGCATTTGCTGAGGATTGAAAGAGAGCAAAAGAGGAAACTTTAATATCATGTGCACAAACAGTTAGTTTTTAGTATGAGGAGCACACTGAGTTATGTTTCTATGATTGTCAGACATGTCTGCCTTGGTGCTTAACATGCTCATATTCTTGTAGCAGAAACATGCATTTTTGTACTATCAGATCTTATTCATACAAACTATGAAGAAATAGAGCCAAAAGCAATTTTTTTCATTAATTAATTTTTCATTAATTTCAGCAATTAATTATTTTCATTGCTGGTCTCTACAGTAACACAGAAAGAAAATCACAGTATTTCCTAGGCTGCTACACATGACAGCAAGAAAAAAGTACCTTTTCTAAGTTCCCCAACAAGAGCTACGTAGGCAGCATCCTCAGAAACTCAGTAACAAATACAGGGCTCTGAAAACAGCTCTGTCTTTCTCAGTGTGAAGTGAGAAAGGCAGTATCAACAGCTGCCTTTGCCAAGTGCTTACTTCAAGGAACTTGGAAAGGATAAGTAACACATAAATATGCTAAATAAATCACATATGTACTATGTGGCATCACTACCTTACAACTCATAGCTTTCTTCTCAACCCTTAATTTCTCTTTTTTGTCTTTGAAATACCCAGCAGAGTAACATTTGAAATGAACACCTTCCTCACAAGAAACAACCAGAGACCTCTTCAGGATCCAATTTTCATTTTCCTTCCTCAATAGATTAATTTCTTGGAAACAGGACTGTACCAGAAAATATGTCAAGTAAACAAACTGCAGGTAAAACATCTGTTAGGCAGTCATCCTTCAGAGCTGCACTGGTGGGCCAGCAAGAAGTGGAACCTTGCATATAAAGTAAAATCCACTTTTTTTTCAAATTGCAAGCTTTATTCCCTGTCAGCATTTTCAGCCACAGGCTCATGGCAAAGCTATGTGATAACACTAACCTAAATTTCACAGCATCAATGACAGCCTGCTTTCTGTGAAGGTTTAGTGCACTCTTGAGAGCTTTCTTACACAGCACAGGATACCGAGCTGGAGATTCCATTGCTAATGCTTCAAAGTAAAAGAAAATAGAGAAGAATAAAAGATAAATTACTGAAGTCAACTTCAATCTCTTAGGTCACTAAAATAAACTACAGCATGTTGCCAGATCCCTTGTGAAAAACAACTGAAAAGAGATCTGCTTAATGGGCTGGTCACAAGCTGCTGCTTCTCTCTCTCTTTCTTACTCAGCACATCATCAATGAGGACAACAAGGCAGAAGCACAGAAAGTTTCATAATTCTCTGCTGTTTACTTCCAGTGCAGTAACACCAAAAAAAAAAAAATCTGGTGTGGGGAACTGTCTAAAGAGTTTTGTTTGTCTCCTTGAACATAAAATTCCAGATGGAAACCTCATGTAGGATTTGAGAATGGTGTCTCCAGGCACTGGAGTGTTCTCCCTCAGGGCAAGCAGAACAGAAGGTGTTTATGCAATCCTACAGGACACCCTCCAAAGATTTGCCATGGTAGTTCTAAATGCTCCTCATCTTTCTTGGATCCTGCTCTAGATTCTCAAGCACATTTTTGTGACTAGGACTTTGTGATGAAAGTATGGCACAGTGCAGAGAAGTGCTATTTACAAACTGACTATAAAAACTTCAAGTTGAAATAACGTTATCTTAGTGCCTTAAATATACTTAAAGTATCTATCCAGAGTCCACAGCCCAAAACTTCTGCACTGGGGCATGAATCAGTGAGGGTTATTTTCTGGCCTTTGCCAGTTTGGAGCATGTAAAAGTTTATCTGAAAAACCCTTTCCAGGCTCACAAGCTATATGAGTGTCTCAGGGTCTAGAAATGGAAAGATCTCACAACTTTCTGGTTCATCATCCATGTCACCTGTCAAAACACAGCTCTCCTAACGTTGCTGAGATCCTAAGCATCTTTGCTTCAGGACAAAATATATGTGGTTAGACCCATTTTTTGTATGTTGTACAACACATGATAATCCTGGTCACCTCAAAAGAACAGGACAGAGAAATGAAAGCTTCTTTGTCCTTACATGCAATGATTTCAAGAGTCTTGATCTCTATTTGTGGTTGCTCCCAAACTGACTCCATAAAATTGTGAAGTGTTGGATCATTCAGTTTGGATCTTGCTTCAAATTCATAAAGCAGCAACAACGTGTCTGTTGGGTCTTTAGCAAAATCTCCTACAAAAGAGACAGGATTCCCTGTATGTAATCATGAATTTTCTCAAAGCCACAGGGTGTACTCTAAGGTAATTTTTGCTTCCAACAGGCAGGAAAACCACCAAGGAACTCAGACTTAACATTAGAGCAAGTGGAATGTGCCATTTAAGGAATACCTAATGGAATTTTTCTACCAATATCCTACCAAAAAAAGTGAACCATGCATCTACTAGGCTTACAGTCACTTAACACCTCAGCTTTTATCATACTGTCATCTACTCCAATAACCTCCATCTAAGACAGCAATTCCACATGCTCTGTATTTCCATTAGTATTGTGACTAAGAGTTACACGTGCTGAACACACACTTTGTAGCTTACCTGTTAATTTCAGCACCTTCCATATCTCCTTGCATGTCTGAAGATGTTGAAGGGCCTGACTAAAAAACTCTGTCTATTTTACAAAATTAAATAAGTTATTCTTGTCAGTTTTAAAAGCAAAAGGAATAATTATGTCAGAACTAACTATAAAATAAATTAAGAATCAGCCTAGTTAGTAAATCTCCTATACCAGTTACTGGGGTTTTGGGGGGTTTTTTCCTCTTTTTCAAAGATCTCTACATCTCAGACAAAGCCACTTCTCACTGAACTTCTCTCATTGGCCCAGAAAGAGCCATCCATGCTCCTGTGGGACACAACTGTTTTAGCTCCCAAGCACCAAATAGTGTTATTGGGACTGACAAACCACTAAATGCCACAGCAGAATTGCTGTGCACTGCCCTCCACAGAATTTTCTACAATCATTCTATACCAGACTTCTGTACTTCCTTCACAACCTCTGTGTTTCCCCTAATCTTCTTATCACAGTAAGCACAATGCCCTCTTCCTCCCACCCACAAAAAGATCATGCATTAAAAAAAAGGGAGTTTTATCACAACCACAGTGGTAACTACTTTTAGCAACGGCAGTAATTGTCTTTCTGACTAACCCACATTTAGCAGCAGACTCCTTACAATAGATATCTTGTAGATTGAAATTCCCCTCAGAAGTTACTGCCACGACCTTTTATTGATACAAACCCATTCAAAGACACTGAACTAATTTACAGAAATTCAACACTTACAATTGTCTGGAAAGGTGCATCACTTCTAAGTATTCCCTTGCTTAGATCCTCAATATCCCATTCTGAGTGAAAAAAACTAGGACTTGAAAATCAGAAGGAAAAAATGCTACACTGGAAGACTCAGAAATAGTTTACAGGCTTTGCCCTACCTGTTCTGCAGGTGTTACTTGTTGTCTCCCCATTTCCAGATCAACTGCAGCTGCCATTAACAGGCAGGTCTTCTGAGCAATTAGAACAGCTTTGTCAGAGGGACAAAACTGGGACAACTGACACAAAAATAGGAAAAGGTAATGAGAATTTTACCCATAAAAAGCAATTTTCTTGTGAGCAGATGATTGCTGACCCTCCTCTATGACACTTGCAGCAATCAGTCATGAGTAGTATATAGTCATATTGTAATTTTACTGGTACAATTATACAAAGGGATTATTTAAAGTGTAAAGCAGCGTTGGAGTCCCTCTCTACAAGAACAAACAAAGCTGACAGTGTTGGTAGAAGCCCTGCATAAAGATCAGGACTCAAGTACTTAACATGTGTGTATTAATGATATAGTTTACAAACCTCAGAATCCACTTATTTTAGAAACTTCTCATTGAAATCTTAAATTTATTACATTCTTAAGAAACAGAATGTAAAGTATGACAATAATGCACACATCTTATATTACAAGTCAATCTTCTTGTGACAAAAATGCTTCATCTTCAGAGCATACAAGCATGTCTCCATGGAGATAACCAAACCATGGATGTGACTTCTAGAAGAACTAGACAGATGAAAATATTCCCCAATTAGAAACACTATTAGCAAGAGTAAATACCTTGAAAGACAGCACAAAAAAATCCCTCATCTTTTCAGGGCTGTCCTTGAACTGTACAGCTAAGTTCCAAGCTAACAAAACACAAAAATAGAGACTAGAATAAAAATCTGCATTAGATGTGTGCCCATCTAGTCTCTAGCAATAAGCAGTTCAGGTCCTACAATTCTATTTCTGAACCAGTATGTCATCAACAGCTCATTTAACAACAGAAAGAAATACTGTTACTAGTGATTTGTTAAAATAGCTAATTCATGCTTTCAAATTTTGCCTTGATAATTTCACCACAACCAAGAACCCATTCTAGTACACCCTAAGAGTGTACCCTGCCAACAAAAGCATGAACTGGGAAAAAGCATTTTCTTATATTAGTTAACAAAACCAGCATATCAGTGAAGTGTTGAACAGTATTCCCAAGACAAATAAAAAGTAAAAAGGAAAAAATCCCACAATGTCTTGAACCATTCCTCAGTTTGCCCCAGCAAGGTCAAGTATGTGGCAATTAAGCACACAATTCTGAGTAATAAATGGATGAGCATCTAAAGGCAATCAAATTATTTATGTATGAGAGCTTGACCCAATTAAATGTTTAGATTCTACAGCAACTTCCACATTAATTGATTCTATAGGACATGTTTTTGTAGTCTCTGAATTGTTTATCCTGTGAGTGAGAATGCTGCCTTTGAAAGGTCATGATTCCATTCATGCTCATGTCACTGTATTTGACCTCTGCTGCTTCTCCCCTCCCTTGCTGCTCTTCACTGGAGCTCAGTTACACTGTGAGGATGTGTGCAAAAGCAGCTGTCTTCTGAGCCTGATTGCAACTGTTTTCTCTCCTGTGTGCTCTGACAGAAGCAAGAATCTGAAAAATTGGTTCAACTTGTTACCCTATGCTTACATTTTTATTTATAGACAGAAAATGCACTAATCCTTTACCAAAACAGTGTAACAAAGACTGCAAAATGAGGACCCAGAGACAGCACTATGCATAAAGCTTAGGGCAGTCCCATGGGAGCTGCATTTCCCACTAGAAACCACTTTATCTGTGATAATATTTGCTGTTTGGATTTCACGGTCTGTAGTTTATGGCAAACTCCAAGGCTGCAGATTTAAATGATCAATACAGACAGGAGATTCAGTTCAGATTCTGAGAGAGCAACCTACCAACTTTCCTAAACCAGTGAGCTTCAAGGATCCTCATGTCCCCTGTAAACTTCTCCTCTGTGAAAGACTCAGCAAGTTTCTTGTGAGCTGCAGAAAACATACAATTCGACACAAAAGTACCACTTTTGGAGCAGAATAAAAACATTTCCTACCCTTGCACTACAAAACCAATTCAACACAAAAGTACCACTTTTGGAGCAGAATAAAAACATTTCCAAGTCTCATCCTTGCACTACAAAACAGAGGTTTCCAAAATGCCTGTGTAATTCCTGATGAAGACTTATTCTCACAACTTAAATCTAATATTCTTCAGAAAGCCCTATTAAAAACAGCAGAAGGTGCCTCAAACAGCATTTTAGAGAAGATGCCAACAAGTACTGCTCTTCTAAGTTTACTGACACTGAAGTCTAATGCAGAGAGTTTTACTTAATTTCACAAGAAGGGTTTAAATTAAATTACAAGTTTGAGGCCTTTCTTCTAGGAACCTTTTATTGATTTGATTCTGCTCTTAAATCTCTTCTACTTGCAGCAGTACTGCAATTTTTTGATAGCAAAACCTGTGGCACTGAGATCCAACTTCACAATACTATTGAATCTCCAGCTCTAGTTTTCATTGATTTTACTGGGAAATTGAGAGCCTGGACTGAAATAAGGAGTTTAGATATTTCATTAGTGTGGATCTAACCATATAAAATGCTCACACATGGAAGAACTCCAGAAAATGCAAATAAAGCAAAAACATACCCAAGTTCAAGTAAGTCAGTATTGAGTTGATATCTCCATCTCTGGAATGGAGAAAAAAATCAGTTTTAGAAAACTGATTAATTTTTTCAACAGAAAAAAAAACCAGAACAATATATTTTCCCAGTTATGGATAGATCCACTCTTCTCACTCCAAACTTTGGAAAGATATCCCACTAGTATCAAAGTTACAGAGATTTTTGCTTAGCTCACAACCTCCATTAAAAACGCCTGACAGGCATATGCATTAATAAAAATAGAAGAAAAAGAGCAAATATTTAAAGAAAAGTTTAGACAAGGGTAAAATATGTTTCTATGTGATGTCATTAGGTCAAGCTAGGAAGTCATCTGGGTGGACTGTTAGTAGCATAAAAATCAATCTCTTGATTACTCTGCAAGAAAAAATGCCCAGAAAGAAAACATTACACAATTTGAACACATCCACCATAAGAAAATGGTTTTTCAAAGAGACCCACCTTTTCTCTGCATTTTCTGCCATGATTTTTGATAACATCAGACGGACCAAACATCTAAATATGAGAAAAACAAGCAATGAAGAAACAAGATTTTTTCTCAATGGTATACTTTGCCCTAATTTTCCTGAAAGGATCCCACTTTTCTTCCTTATGCTTCTCCTTGTATGTATATTGAATTCTTACTTTAAGGATACAAACAATTGTCGGCAGTCTTGTAAATGTTCAGACAAATACTCCAAAGCTTTGATAGCCACAATTTGTTGGTCATTCTGAAAAGAATTAAAACATGTTTTGTATATACTGCACTACCTCAGTTACCACAAAAAATACCTAAATCAAAACAACAACAACAACCAAAACAAAAACAAACCCCAAAGCAACCACATTTCCAAGTCTGTGCAGCCCAGTAGCAGGAAAATGAACAAAGGACTGTGCACAGAATTGCCTGGGAGTGCAGAGAAAGCTCTAAGGAGAGATCATATGATTCCCTGCACAAAGAGCCTGTGGCAAGAGCAGGACTAATACAGGTTGGTGAGGCTTTCATGCCTCACAGGGCTGGGAACAAAGCCCTGATAGCCTGAAATGCAATCAGCCAGCTCAGACAGTGCTCAGGCCACCAACCAAGAGGCAAACAGGAGGGACAAAGGACTTTCATCATGGATTTATGTGTATTTTTTACACAGCTTCCCCCTCGCACATCAAAGATCAAATCCCAGAGGCAGAAGAATATGAAACGTTTTGCTAAGGAGAATTTTATAGAAATACACAATGTAATATCCAGATGACAACAATTGTAACTCAGAATTCTTTATTTTTCTGTTAAAATTTTAAAAGATACCACTTCCTTCTACATGAAAATAATTTCTACTTTGCATTACACAACATATTTGAGTGAGACCTTCATTGTGGAAGTATGAAATATGAAGAAATCCATGAAATACAGAGATATATTAAATCTAGGCCAGGTTAAAGAGGTTACAGCTGTCCTACTTATATCAATAAAGCAAAGGCAACATTATCTGCTCTACCTCTAAAGCAATTTGGGCAGCTAAACTCAAGAGGTTGCTGCCTGTATTTTTATCCACTCTCAGCTTGTCTTCATGTTCTGGTAGCTTTTCTGTGAGTTTCCCCATTTCAATAACTGCTTCCATAGCTGAAAGAGACAGAGGGAGAAACCAACATTTTTATAGAAGCCATTGGAAGGTGGAAAGTTCTACTGTTTTAATGATTTATGAAAGGCTATAATTTTTTTTTTAATGATAAGCCAAGGCAAGAAAGCCTGAGCATACCAGCATTTCTCTACAAATACATATTTCCTCCTAGGGAGGTGCCAAAAAGCTTTCAAGTTACTAATCTAAGGAAACAAAGATGCCATACAAATGATACTCATCTCACATCCTTAATTTTGTTCTGCTAAGTAACTGTTTGTTACCAAAGACAGAAGACTTTCTCTAATACATTGTCTGGGCATCATTCCAAGCTCCCACATCTTGGCTTATGCTAAGGGTGCCACTGCTTTTATGCTCACACTGTGCTGTGTTTCCCACTCTATATTATGTGAGCAAATTATGCTGTCAATAAAAGTTGTATAGAGAATAATTAAATGGCAGAGAACTCATTGGAAAATAAGCTCTGCACATTACTCTGTATTCTAAGTAACTATAGACTGTATTTCTCCATTTTCATTACTTGAGCTAAGATCCTCATTAAAATATGAAACAGCAGAACTCATTATAAAGGAGAAAGAGGCTACAGAGATACAACATTCTGTAAGTCATCTCAATATTCATGTATTTCTTGGTAACTTCAGGCTCCATCTGTCCAGAGAAGTTAAGAGCAGCAATAATGGTTCCCTTAAGTTTCATATTGTATATGCATACTAAAAAGTACAGAATGATTCTCACCCTGGGATGCTACTATAGCTTCTGCCCATGGGAGGATTATCTTCCCTAGACAGAGGCTCCATCCAAACAAAAACAAATATAGCAATGGACTCTGCCTCTTACATATTGTGTGCTAAAAAAACCTCAAATCCCACTTTTACAACTTAAATCTACAGCCTGACGTTTTCAATGACTTTAGGGACCCTTCTTCTAGCTACCCTCTATTGTGTCTTTCTCCAGATGAACAGCCCAAAGCTGTGTAGTATTTTTTAATATATTTGGCATTTCTCCCTGTAGTGGACCCTTTAACTTTCAGGTTGTACCTTTATCAGTATCGTTCTCCAACACTGCAATCTTATAGACACTGAATTTAGTAAAGATGCTGTTTGGATCACACCTTTCTGCTTGTTTAACTGCCTCTTTAGCCTATTCACAGAAAAGATTAAAGGAAATCAGTACCACATCACCTTGAAATTAGTGTATAATTTGCAACAGAAAAGAAATAAAAAGATACACAAAACATTACTGGTTACATTGTTGATAATTCTAGAATAACTCATGATGTTTGACAGGGCAACATCTGCACTTGAAACAAAAGTGATGAGACCAGAAGACAGCACCAAAGGCTGACCAGAAATGAAAGAGCCAATTTCTCAAAAATAAAAGCAATGCAAATAAAGACATAAGTATGTATAATATGTATTAAATATACCTTGTCAACTTGTTTCAGGTGAAGATAGCAAGAAGCCATGTTCCTCTGCAGCTTAGCCAAGTTCTGATCTATCTGCCCAGGTGTATAGAAGCTGACAGAATAATTGTACCAGTGAAGGGCTTCAGAATAGTTTTTCTCCTAGAAAATACAAAAATAAAATAGAACCCAAACAAACATGGCCATATTTGGATGATTAAACTGCCTGTCTTCCCTATTTTTTTTAAAGGAGTTCATAGCAAATGAAAGATTCAGATAGTCAAGTATATTCTAGTACAACCTCCAGGTTGTTCCAGGTGCAGAATCCAGCACTTTCCCTTGTTAGATTTCATACAGTTGGTGAGTGCCCAGCCCTCTAATTTGTCTAGACACTGTGAGAGACAGTATGCAAAGCTTTTCTGAAATCCAAAGAGATTACATCAATGGCTTCAGTTGATAGCAAGGTGGATGACCTTGTCCTAAAAGGAAATCAAGTTTGAGAAGCAGGACTTCCCCCTCATGGACTAGTGCTGGCTGTGACCAATGGCTGCACTGTCCTTCAGGTGTTTTTCAATAACTCCCAGAATAATCTCCATAATTTTACCAGTCACTGAAGTGAGACTGACAGGCCTGTAGTTTCCAGGGTTGTCCTTTTTGCCCTTCTTGAAAACTGGGATAACTTTCACCAGCTTGCAGCCAACTGGGTCCTCTCCAGATTCCCAAGACCATTCAAAAATCATTGAGAAGCCTCACAATGACAGCAGCCAGTTCTCTGACTACTCTTGGACAAATCCCTTCAAACCCCAGAGCCATATAGGAACCAGCTGGAGCAGGAATTCTTGCATTAACTGTTCCCATGCACAAACCTTAACATGAGGCTACCTGAAACTTGATTTTGTAATTGAAAACAGCGCCCAGATGGATGAAAATAAAACCAGTGCCAGCTGGAACAAGGCTCTTAGTAACAGTTTGCACTCTAACCAAGAATAGACATATCAAAGAGGTCAGAAAAAGAATTTCATTTTCACTGATATAAATAAGAACACTACTATTTGGTCCCAAACCTCATAATGTTTGGCAGCTCTGTCCCACAAGATGATGTGCAGCTGATTCAAGGCTTCAGGCAACAGCTGTTTCCCAGTATAATGACCTGAAAAGATACTGCAAATCATCATTTTACAAGAACTTTACAAGAACAGGCACACTGAGAAGCATCTAAGAACTATTCTACAGCCTGCAACAAAAAAGAGGGACACAGCAATAGTTTCAGCTAGGAGCCAGTGTTTCATACCCTGTTCATAAAAAAAAACCCCAAACCAAGGAATCAACCAAGCAAAACCCAAAAAAACCCAGTGGTAAGAGAAAAATATTTTCACACTTGAACAATGTAAATGTAGCTCTTGCTCGTAGCTAGATGCAACATGAAATAGGATTTGTTTTACAGCATATCTGTAGTCAAAAAGTACTACAGTGCTACAGGTGCAATAGACCTGAAAAATAAACTGTTATCCAGCTGCTCTAACAAGGATATGCAACCTGTGTTACACTGACAAACAAAATAAATTGGGCTGGATGGACTAAGTATTAACATTGCACAGAACTCCTGGTTAATGTTTCTAATCCCACATGTATCAGTCACACACAGTCTACAATAAGAAGAAGGAATTGCTCCAGCAAATAAATTTAACCCTAAACTTGATCGTGACTGTCGTTCAATATGGAAGTTGAGAGCTGCCAAGTAAAAGAAACATCATGAAAAACAGACACAGAGAAAGAAAAACGAGAATAAGCAAAAAAAGTGAAAATTAGAATGCAAGAGTTTAGCCAACTACATCCAGCTTTCAGCAAACAGCAGTAAAAGATGGATACAGACCTATAATAACTTCTTCAATCTTTTGCTTAGCGAGCAGCTCCCTCTTATTCTGCAGCAGGAACTCGATGTGGAGCAGGGTAATTTTTCCAAGGTCAGGTGAAGATTCAAATCGCTCAGGAACAGATTTCAGAAAATCAAAACCAACTGATTCCCTATTCACAGAGATGCATTTTTAAGAGGCTGCACCAGAAGAGCTGTTAATTTTCCATTCTACAGATTAACATATTCTCACCATACAGCATGTTTGTCATTCAATCACACCGACAGAATGAATCAAGGTATGAATTTGTTACAGCTCATCTATTCAATGGCAGCTTCCTCTTGCCACATGCTTCTTCCACTGTATTCATAAGAGTTTATTCTCACATTTGCATCAAGATACAAGCATATACATACATAATCATGATGGAGCACTTAACAAGGTGAAAATTCGTGCTCAATTTATTTTGCAGTAACTTGTTATCCTTCTAGTGTTTTCCCCAAGAATGGTTCTAGGGCTCCAAAGTCATTCTGATGGTTGGTTAAAAAAAATATCAGTCTGATGATTCCAGACATATAATAAAACTACATAATGAGTCTTAATCGTTCCAAAGTAAGTCTACAGCACTGCAAATTGCCACTACACTTATGTCACACTCTGTTCTGTTGCTGCCATAATCAGTATCTCCTTGTTATAGAAGACAGGCTCCCTCTCAAAACCTTTCACCTTACCTCCATGAGCTTTTATTTGAAATAAAGCATCATTGTATAACAGATGTTCTTTGCTTATAAAGAAACACCCCAAACCTCCAAACATTGTGTTTACCCCACTTAGAGATGCTTTCATACCTTCCATGCTCCAGCAGCAGTTTGGCAGTGTTCAAACAGAAGTCTATAGACATCTCAAGGTGTGCGAATTCTGCAAGAGCTAGACAGAACACAAAGCACTTGAGATTATGTAATCCACTTAGACACTTAATTGCTCAATTTACCACTTATCTCTTACATCTTCTTTGAAAGACAGAAACAAAACTGGAAAAAAAAACCAGCAACCCTATAACAGATGTACAACAAATGGAAGAATAATACCTATTGTGTTTTGACTTTCCTTTCACTGTACAGTTAATGCAGTGCTACAGAAAGGTGACAGGCTGATAGCCCTGGAATTCTAGCCCTCTGTCTGTTTAAACAGGAACAGCACAAACTTCAGTAGAATAATTAATTTTTTTTTGCCTCAAGCTGCCTTTTATCAAAATGTCTCATCCTTATCCAGCAGGAACAACCTAACACTGAGGTTAGTGCTCAGGCTGGGTGTGGTATCATATTGCAATGGGAACTACTTCAGCATAATGCCCTTAGCATCAGCTGTTGGACTGACTCGTGCTGATAAGCAGGTATCAGTTTTACACCACTCAGATAAAGTTTTAAAACTGTTACTCTGTGCTGAATGGTTAAGAACAAAGCAGATACATTTGTAGCTTGGATGAGATCAGAGAAGGAATACACAAGGACATGACTGGAACAGTTGTTAAAAGAAGCATTTGAAGGCAGCTGATGCAAGTGTGTAACACAAGATTTTAGTGAAATGCCTAAAATTTGAGGAATCTTCACTCAAAAGACAGATAGCACACACTTTTCTCCCAGGCATACAAGAAAAGAGCATCCACTCATTAATAAATGTGCTTGAAAAACTGACTGGAGGCTTAGTGTTACTAAACAATAGCCAAGTGTGTTTTGATAGGCAACTCGATGGTTTCACAATTCAAACTGAAGAACACAAGTCAGCTACTGTATGTTTATTTGGAACTGTAAAGTTTAAATGACTGGCTACTTGAATCTGGCTGAAAGTCCCAAGGAGGAATGTGAAGTTACCATTTCTGCTAGTCTGACAGCATTCAAACCCCTGAGCTCTCTGTAAAAAATTCCTCATCACATCCTACACTTCTCAGATTATTCATTACACATCTGATACTTTCCAACCCTACTCTTTTCCTTAAGATTTCATTATTTATGAAAATAAATTTCTTTGACACATTAATTATCCTTTCTATATTAAAGTCTCCCCAAAAACTTTCTTATCCTCTCATTTCATAGCAGAGTCAGTTCTGTTCAAGTGACAAATGTGAGGAATAAGGAGAAAAGAGTGTACTTGATTTAAATAAACTCTTGTAACACAGGTTTATAACAACACACTGATGAGCACATGATATCTCCTGGCCAAAATCTGCAAAATCCCAGCCAGAGAACAGCAATGTTTCTCCAGTCTTTCTGCTGTGCTGACTGTGTAGGTCAATGCACCTTCACCCTCCTGCATAACCTTATGCCTATGTCTAAAGAAACTGTAGCTTTACATTGCTGTGTTTTCACTCTCTTCATTCTAACAGCCTTCCCCCTCCCCTATTTGCAGCAAGGCTATTTAAATTAGCGTCTGGATACCTCCTCTGTGAACAGTGAGTACTTTGTCACATACTTCAAATCCAAAAGGACATTTAGCTGATACAGTTTCTGCCAAAACCACAAAATTGTTTTTGTATGTATGACACAGGCAGTCACACATACTCCTTGGATGTGGAGTAATATGAAACCTAGGGAGAGCTGTGATACCTGAGTTGATATCTTCATCTGATGCTCCACTTTTAAGAAGAATTTTAACTTTCAAAAAAAACCCTGCTGGGTGCAAATTCTCCTGCACAATGAAAAACAACACATTACTGGGACAGCTCTTTGTAGCACACAGATCCTGTGAGAGTTTAGCACATTCATCATACAGACAAATATTAAGGAATCACATACTCTCCTCTGAATTCTTCAGTTCCATTTTAATGACTGAAGCAACTGGTAGGACACTTATGCCATAATTTCTTCCTAAATGCAATGTGCATCTTTATTATTTATTCTTACACCACCAAAAGACCATAAGGATAACGAAAGCAAAAGTTGTAAAATTCTCAGTTTGCTGTGGCCCATTTTTGATACTTTGAAATAGAAGCTGAACACTACTGAATGATAGAAACGTTTCCAGCTTTTCTATGTGTGAATTGGCTGGTTTTAATCTGGAATTAGTATGAGTAGATTCAAAGTAGTTTATATAAAGAAGAAATTCAGGGGTCAACAACAGTGGGAGCAATTGGAAATATGATGACTCTGTACAAAATCTCTCCCTAAAACAATGCATATTTCAGGTTCTAAAATCAACATTGTCTTCTGGTTTTCCATACCCTCACACATTATCAAAATGTACATTATCAAAAATCATGACCAAAACACTTTCTGCCTCAAAAATCTTTGCAAAAGTAAAAAATATAAGAGGACAAAAGATTTAGATACTGTAGTAGCACATTATTTGCATGACTAAAATACACTGCCTTTTATCCTGATCTCATGAGCATATGCATTATGATCTGTCTGTAAATTCAGTCAGCATGCAGAAACTGAATTTCAGCTTCCATTTAAAGCAAAATTTCATACTTAAAACTTGTTTTGTACAAAACAGAAAATGAATTTTTTTAATGATCAACCAAAGACAAATAGGATTTTTTTCAGATTTCATTTACTCCACACTGACCTGAATAGATACAAGCACAAAATTAATTCAAGTCCCTACAGGAAACAGAATTTGTAAAGGATTAAGACACCTCACTGTAATGGCTGCTTAGAGATGTATGAACTTCCTTCAGGGTAGCTGGTATGTTTACACATCATTTTTCAGGTCTGCTTTCGTGCCTCTGCCTGGGTGTTGCTTTGGGGATCCCCCAGACAATGAGGTAAGGGAAATAATTTTACTCTCTGTGCTTCAGCTGTGGGTTTGTGGTTGTCCCAGCTGCCTGCCTGTATCAACTCACACATCTGAGAAATTTTAGTCACACCATCATCAAAGGACCTTACTACTAGCACATAGGAGGCAGGAGGACAGCACTACTTCTACATGCAAAAAAGTATTTCTCTAAAAAAAAAAAAAAAACTGGAAATACCAAAATATCTATAAGAGCATGGAAGCATAAAGCAAACACACCTCAATCTGTTGTCAAGGATAACACACCAGTGACTAATGTGGTCCATAGTAACATGTCAATAAATGCTTGAGTTTCATCTATTGCAATCTTTAAACACAGCAAGAATTAGTACCTGATTTGCCAAGCTGATGGCTTTCAATGCCTTGTCCAGGTACAGACTGCAATCCCACTCAAAGTAGGTTGTGGCTAACAGTCGCAGCACTTTAGCCTGGAAACAAAAAAATAGCTACATACAAACATCCATATGAACACAAAAGACTTAAATTCTAAGGTCATGAAAAATAAAAATTCTTTGAGGCAAAAAAAATCCTGCCTGGTATCAGACATATAAAGTGATTTCTGACATCTGAAACATATCCAGTGTTGAAGCAATGCAGTACACACAGGACATGAATCAACTAGAATTCAGAGAAAAACAGAAGGGCTGCAAGGAAAATCAGATAACTGGAAAAAAAAAGAATTAAAGAAGAAATTGAAATAACAGGAGGTACATGCTTCAAAGAGGAAAACAAACATAAAAGCAGGACAAAGACCTACATGATGATGGACTTCAAATACATAAATTATTTACATAAAGAGGAAGAAATTAAAATCTTCATATCCGCAGTCAGAAGTAAAAGAATAAACTGACTTCTGAATGAGACAGAGAAACATCTATCACAAATGACACAGCTCAACTGATGATGTATTGATAGAGAAGAGGAACAGAAAGATGGCCTTTCAGGATCTACTTCAGCCTTACTTTCTAGACTTCAGTTTCTGTGAAACAATAGAATAAAATGTGATTTAAGAGCGTTCATCAGTGACTGGTGTTTATAACAACTAAACCTGAAACTCTGCCAAACTTCATAGCACCCTGCAAAAATGAGACCAAGACATCACTGGGCAGGTTTGCACAGAAAAGGCAGATAATACACTTCAGTCAGTTTAACAAAATGCTCCTATTTGTAAATAGAAATTTCTCTATTTCTTACCTGCATTTCTTTGCCAACAGAATATTTTATGTCCATCTTCCCAATGTCATAACTCTGGCTATCAATGATAAATGGAAGTTAGAATTAAACAGGATGACAGATAAATTCAGTCAGTCTTCTGATATGTGTAAAACTCCTATCCTTTCCCACTTCCTAAGCAGTTAAAAACCACATAAATCACACAAACTAATCTCAGTAGTCACTTTTACTAGAGAACAGAAAATGTTGGGTTCTTTCTGCCCCTACATTAAAAATTGTACTCAATCACTTTCTTCAACCTGTTGCAGCACATTCTGTAACATCTTCTCTTCAAACATTTCAGTAGGTTTTATCAATTTTAACCACAGACATTTTGAAGAAGCAAGTGCTTCCATTCTTACCTGACATACAATATGGCAATACACAAAATCTATTCATGACTGATCTCCAGACCACAGCACATCAACAGCAAAAACAGAACCTGTAACTCGTGATTCCCCATTCTTCTTCTAGAAGTTAAATGGCAGAACAAAGAACCACCCAGGAGAAAACACAGTGATAATTCCACAAAACCAGATTTGATTACAAATGCTGTGAGTGAAGAACTGTTAGAAAGAAAAGCAGTAACTGGGCTCTTGTTTTCTAATATATTCTCAGACCAGGGAAATTTTAACCCACTAGATGGAGCCACACTCTTTCTCCAGATTATTATTTGCACTGTGCAAGCTTTATTTCCTCCTCAGTCTCAACAGGACTCAGTATTTAATTTTCCACAATAATAAAATATAAAATAATCTCCAAAGCACCAGCTGTAACTAATTCTGTGCACTTCTACAAACCCTCTTTGACAACAGATACAACCATAATGATTTTGAATTTGATTTGTTGCCCTCCATTTTCTTCTAGCTATGTAAAAGAACAAGAAGACATTAACAGAAATTTTCTGCAGTGAGGCTGTTGCCATGGCATGAGGATACTTTTCCTGATAGCCTACATTTCCTCACCCTTAGTAATACCACAATAGTTATTTGGATCCTACAATAGTTATCTGGATCCTACCCAAACCATCTCTACCTATTCCTTTTTCACCTTGATGTTTGTGCCTTTCATCAGTCAAGGACTCTTCAGAAAACTAATCCCTTTGGAGGAAGTGCTAGGGAGAGAACTGGCAAGAACCATTGATGACTTTCATTCTAATGGCATGAAAATGCAGGTGGGAAAACAGACACAGATTTTAGGCAATAATGTACAACCATGACAAAGTACCTGCTCAGATAATTTGGTTCAGCTAAAATCTTGTATTCTCACATTTTTACTAAGGCCTCTACTTTCCCTTGCTCCCCCTCTCCTTCCTACACGTTTTCACATCTCAGAAGTAGGGGGGTGTTTATTTGATTTTTCACATTACCTGAGCCAGAAGGAGCTCTGTTCATACCTCTTCCGTTCATAGGTCTCCACTCCAAAATTGTAACAGAGGATTGACAGGTAACAGGTCTGGAATAAAAGACTCCTGCTTCTATAATGCTCTTGTGAAACATCATTAGATCTATGGCACTCCAGTCTCAGGCTCTTTAAAATGCATTGTATTTTCAAGAGATATCCACTGTTACCACTTCTGGCCTTTTGCAAGGGCATGCTGAAGATGATTAATTGGAATCATTAATTGGGTGGGAAAGTGAAGTATCATTAACCAGTCCAGGACACACAAAACAGCAGGATTTTTGAAACACGTGAGAAACACAGAGTTCCTCAATAAATCACATTGAAAGCACTAGAACTGTGTAAGTTAAACAATAAAAATTGAAATTTGAGAGGAAAAACTGTAATACTATAACCTCTTTTTTTTTAATAACAAAAGGTTTTACATAATTAAGTGAAGAGGATTCCACCTGTTTCATGGTAGGCTTCACAGCATTTCTCTTTGGGATTAAAAAAGGATTACAAGATTTAAAAGAAAACTGCTTTTGAATGCTTGGTTATTCAGAGCTTTATCAGTCAGCCCTGACAACATCTGTTCATAACAACTTGCTTTTTCTTTAAAATGATTTGCAGCTGTCATATGTCACCCAAAGAAGAGACAAAAAGTCATTTTATATGCTAGCAGGCTGCCAATATTTACATCCATTTTGCTGCTGCAGTATCTTTTTTTCCCAAATATAAATGAGACTTTTTGCAAGGGACTGCAGATTGCAAATTCTCAGACAAAAATGAGAAGGGTAGGACAACATCTTGTTTCAATTTATTTTTTTTTTTTTTTGCAATCCAGAGCCAAAAGTACAGGGTAGGTAGATGCATAAAGACAAAGAGATCACTCTCAGATGTGAAACCTCATTTTTCACAGATTCATTTGTGAATGTTTTCTTTCCAGGAGAGAAAATATCCTGTACTGAGCATTAGTTCACAGACTATCGAGGATCACAACCCTCTCCACTGATCTCTGGTACCACACAACACAATAATCTCCCTGTGATACTCTCCAGGAACTCTCTGGTACAATGGGAGCCTGGAAGAGTTTAGGATTGAGAGATACCCACCAGTCTAAAAGATTTGGATTCACTCAGCAATCACTAGCTCTTTCCATTTTCCTCATTTTTTACATACCACTTTTTAAATCAGAAGTAAATTGCATCACTCTCTCATGATCAGAATCCTTTACCTTGTCTGCACCAGTGCTCCTGGTTTGTGAAGAGCTTTCATCACAAGTTTAATATTATTTCATGAATAGTTCAAGTGGAAAGAATTAAATTAATTTAGAATTAAATGAGGAACAGGAGTGCAAAGATCCCAGTGAACATTTTCAACAGTAAGAAGTTCTACTCTTATGACTCAAATAAAAGCTAGACCTCTACAACTTAGTCACTCAGATGCACTTGGCCTGCAGATGACAAAAAGCAATGTAAAATCAGTTGGAGTTTAATTGGTTAAAAACACAAATAAACTCTAACCATATTTCCCATATTTTTCTTTAAGAATTTGCATCTGCCCCTTTGGATTTTATTATCTGTACCAGAGAGACAGGAACAAAATGTTTCTTAAATATTGGGAAAACATGTAAACAAATGAAAATAAATGTCAGGAAGTTTATTCTGATATAACTGTAAGAGACTTTTATCTTTGTAAACAAAAAACTAATCTGCATATGATAGTTTGTTTTCTCTGTGAGACAAGAACTACGAAAACCACTACAAAAACCATTCATAGCTCTACAGTTTCATGAAGATGAAGATTAGTACTGATGGGAGTGACTGACTTGCATATCAATAACTTTGTAACTCAGCTCTTCTCTTGTCCCATCTGTCCCCAGACAAATGCTCACATGGGTACAAGATGCAATATACAAGATCAAGATGTAAAATGCAGCTGGTTCTGTAGAGAGTAGGTGGTATATTCAATTTAGATATCTTTTTGCCTTGCTTGCTGATTTGTCTTCTCATTGTTTAGGAAAGAGTTTATTATTCTATTTCAAATTCTAATCTAAGAGAAGAAATAAAAAATGCACTCTGAAAAAAAATTCTGTTGTTTCCACACAAAATTTTTAGCAACAAAATCTCTAAGAGGCAACCAACCACAGAGGAGATCTTCAGCTCAGAGTACTTTTCAAAATTTTATATGGCATATGTCATGCTTTAACATATAGAGAGGAAAGTGGGTTCTCAAAGTTTGGAATGATAAAGAAGGGAAGATTTGACTTACTTCTTTTGGCAATTTCATCAACATGTCTTTGCAGCGCTGCACGCACATCACTGCTTTCTGAAAATCCCCTTGAGCAAGTGCCTGAGAAAGCAGCAGAGCATGCCAACAAATGTTAGTGTGCAACTGGTCTTTAAAATTCACTAAAAACCTCATTCTTTAAAATAAGACTTTGGTTTTTCACATGCAGTAAAGCTAGGTTTGGGATTAGGTATCTGTCCTTACAGTGCTATAATAATTCTATTTTTCCATCTTGCCAAATGATAAAGAGATCCAGAAAATCACTGCAGTCCTTAGGTAGTGTGGAAAGACATGGGACAAGATCATGCACATTAAGATAACACAAGAACTCAGCCAAATTTATACCGCTTCTCCTTTTGTTTCCATGATCAAATTAAAAATATGGGCCATTGCTTTGTCCTGTTTAGGGTAGTTCCTGAGAATTGTGGAGATAGCACTTCCCTTTTAGATACTGAGGTCAGTAGTGTGACCAACAAATGCAGGAAATTACATTTTTTGGATTTGCACTCCTGTGTCAGTAACACTCTGTAGGGTTGAGAGTGTTCTCAGACACTTTAGAAGGAAAAACAATTCCTCTCAAAACTTAGAATTCCTAAATTGCATACTTTAAATTACAGTTATTTGCCTTGTTCTCCAGTCAAGCACAGGCCACTGTTGGAACTGACCCATTTATGATTCATACAGGCAGCTGTTTATTTTATCAACAGCCATGATAGCCAAATCATAAAGCAACAAATCTGAACTAGAAGATATAAACACCACTGCAAGAACGACTGCGATAAATGAGGGAAATTAAAAATCATTAAATGATTGCAACACTGAATGTAAACATGAGATCTGCTATCTTCTATCTAAGTGAAGAAAACCTATCCCTCAGCAAGTTCTCAATGCCAAGCATTCAGGTATCTAATAACTGGGTCAGAGTTTCCCTCTATACCTCTAGTGACTTATAATGAAAATGGAGAACACATACTGATTCAGCTTGGTACGAGAGTACTTTGAAAAGGCTTTTCTCCACATCAGCTCTGTGCACTTGAATATCTGCTTCACCCTCGCTCCCCTTCCGTAACTTTGCATACAGCTTTTCTATGCTCTGGAAAACAAAGTGCAGACATCACCCTTGGAACTTACAAATGGGGGTGTATGTAAGAAATCAAAACTGGGAAAGAACTTACATTCACGGCATTCTCTAGAAATCCATCTGCAAGACCAGCTTTTCCAATATCTATCCATCCTTTCCCAGTTTTCATATACATCTGAAGGAGGAAATAGTAAGTATTTTGTGAAAATGCAGTCACTTTCAAGAAAGGCAATGTAAGCTCTCATCTCATTGCACATCTGCCACAGGATACGGGTATTTCAGCTGTGCAATTTCTGACCAGCAACTCTCAGTTCTGAATGATCACCCACATGCAGCGTAGGACTTAGAGTGGCCTACTAGACAATGTTATAAGATACTGAAATTAATGTATGTCCTTTTACTCTGTGAAAAGATGTGATGCTAACCACACTGTCCAGACACTCCTAGCTCCAATGGCTCACCCAGGTATCCCTGTTAGATACAGGTCCCACTTCAGCATGTACTTTGCTTTCTTAAAAGGGAAAAAATGGGATCATCAATCTTATCTTTCCTTAACTGATGAGAAGAGAGAGTCAGCAATACTCCTGCCAAAACACCAGTTATCCTTCCAGAACTAGACATATATTCCCTTTCCAAAGCAAATGTAATAAGATTTGATTCCCTGGGGGATCAACTGTATTCCATCACTCACCCACAATGAGCCTTACCAAAATCTGTCTCCGAATAGTTCCCTCCGGAGGATCGCTGCCTTCACAAAGGCAAATCAGTCTGCAGGCAACAAACCGCACTGCAAGAGAACAGTGCAGCCATTCAAAAGGTTCCTTTTCTCTACTTCATTTTTTTTTACAGAAAGTCAAGCCCTGCCATATCTGAAAGACTATCTGGCATTTTAAATCAAGAGACAGAAAAAATCTGAAAGCTTCAGGAGTCAAAGCAATCTGAATTTTAGCCAAGATGTTTAAAATTGCTTTTCAGGCAGTAAGAAAAAAAATACATATTCTCATTAAAATACCTATTAAACAATTTAGAGAGAGTTTAAGTTAAATACATGGTATTAAAAGATTTAATTACATTGCAGGTGCTTACAGTAACATTTTTTGAAAGCCTCAAAATAGCCTTCAGCAAAATAAGGAAATGAAGTTTAATAATCTTTACAGTTTCAAAGTAAAAAGCAAAAATATTTTCAGGCCTTCCTTAGACATCAGGGATGGAAAAAAACACTAAATGTATTTAAAACAGCCTCTCCCTGGCCCTTCAGGTGTGATCTGAGAACATCACACTCTACTTTGTGTCAACTTACCCTTTTCCCTTTACCTGGTATAATTTATATGATGCAGATTATACATAATTTTGACTATAATGCCTCAAAACAAGAATGTAGGCCTGACACTGCAATCCCACAGAACCACAGAAAGAACATGCTGAGGGAAAAGACCAAAAGCCCATTTCTGCTTTTCCTCAGCCCTGCTCCTGGCCCAAGAGAACCCACCAGCTGTGCACCTGGCTGTAGCAGGCCAGTGAAAAGAGGACTTAGAATGTGTCTGTATGTAAACATGGATGAGATAGTTACATTAAAAAAAAATCTCACTTGATATAAAGTGACCTAGAGTCTAAAACTTACATCTGTGTTATTTCCATACATTTTTAGATTTGAACCACACTATGAGAAATGCAAATTACAGCTCCCTTTGGGCACATTACCTCTTTACTGGTGCTCTGGCATGGAAAGGGGGGTGATAAGAATGCCTACACTGATTCTGTGTCACAAGAAGGTAACTATCACACCAGGATGCTTCCTCTTGGTTTATACAAGCCCACCAGTACATTTTTCTATTTCTAGCCCATGTCTGCAAAGACTTAAACAAATCTCCAGCACTACTTATGTGCCTGCCAGCAGAGAGTGTTTAGTTTCCATGCCACAGCACACAGCACAGCTTTAGGGAGGCCCAGGACATACGTACGTTTGGCTCTTTGCTCATCACTGATAACAGCACCCGTGTGTTTGGTCACAGCCCAGTTCCACAAGCTCACTGCACTCTCTTCAACCTGAAGAGGAGAATTCCACTCAATTTAATTTTGTCCTGGATGTGGATCCCATTGAAATTTACTACTGGAAAAAAAAAGAAGCATCTTTCATGTGTTGCACAGGAATGGCCTCTCCACACGTTTACACAGCTCCCTATTACAGCAAAGGTGTGAGTTTCCCATAAATCTGTCACAGGATCCCACAGGGACACGTTGGACAGTGACCTGCAAACAGGCATGCTGAATGGATGCAGCATTTCTTCACCTAAAACCTGAAGGGCTTGGAAAAGAACTCTAAGAATCTTGTCACATTTGAGAACTATCTGTAGCAAGGCTTCACCTCTTTTGCACATCAAAAAGAACACTAAGTACCTTAATGACGTTAAATACCTACACTGGGAAACTTTGGATACTAGCAGACAAAGAACAAAGGTTACTGACTATACACTCTTGTTAAAAAGATACAGCACTACATAAAGGCAATAAGCTGCTTTAGCAACCCACCCTGAGGGGCTGCATTTTCCACCACTTTATTCTACTTTTCATGACAGATCTTGCCTATGAACACACTCTTGCCTATCTAGGAGAGAGTTCATAGCCCCTCTTATTGATGTGGCCAGATTACAAATTAATGATTTCTCCTTTTTTTTCAAAAATAATTTAGCCCAACTGATTCAGGAGGAACTGCAGGATACCACTTTTATGCTCTTGCAGTTCTTTACACACTGTGCTATTGACACTTTCTGTTACAACTCTTGCTAACTTATCTTGCTCCTTGTTGCAAATTTAGGACTTCCAAAATCAGTGTTCCTTAGCTGATAATTGCTACTTATTAAATGTCTCTTGAAAATATAATTTTAGAGGAAGAAGTTGGACAGTATCTCAGCTGGTCTTTTCCCTTATTTCAGATTCTTGTGTTACCAGATTTCTCTTTGAAAAAATTACTTTTAAAGTAATGTTTACTACTTTCTAAGCACTCCTCTAGGAGAAATAAACAGAAGGAAAAACTAAACATTATAAACGGCAACCTGATAAACTTTTACAAGGACTGAAAATGAGTACCTCCAGTAAAATATTGTGTACTAGAATATTGTTTAGCAGGCAGTTAAAATAACATGCTTGCTTGTTTTCTTCTTCCTTGGGTTATCTGCTGTCACTATGGGAATCCACAGACAGGGAGAGAAGGACCTCTCCTCTGATCCAGTACTGAACTCTTAATGCATCAGTGCTCTCTGCTTGCATTTTTACTTAAAATTACAACTAGATACTACTAGTAATTGGAAATAATAAATATGTTAACAGCATCAGTAACCAGTAATTTTTCCCACTATCATCATAGAATGGTTTGGGTTGGAAGTGACCTTAAAGACCACCCAGTTCCAACCCCCTGCCACAGGCAGGGACACCTTTCACCAGGCTAGGCTGCTCCAAGCCCTGTCCAGCCTGGCTTGGGCATTCCATGGATGGGGCAGTCACAGCTTCTCTGGACAACCTGTGCCAGGGCCTCTCTGCCCCCCTCAGTATCTTACTAATATCTAATCTAAGTCAATCTTCTTTCAGTGTAAAGCCATTTCCCCTTTTCCTGTCACTTCAAGCCCTTGCCCAAAGTCCTTCTCCAGCTCTCTTGGAACCCCTTTAGGCACTGAAGGTGCTGTAAGGCTTCTCTTCTGCCTGAACTCAGTCTGTTTTTCCCAGGAGAGGTGCTCCAGCCCTTCAATCACCCTCCAGGTCCACATCCTTCCGATGCCCTGGACACAACACCCAGCTGGGGTCTCATGAGAGCAGAGTCAACCACACACACACTTCTACGCTCAGGATCATAATTTCTCATTGACTTTTAAAAACAACACTTCCCACTTTATTTGGGACTTTCACGCTGTTGGGGCAAACGACGAAGAAGTGAACTCTTTTCTTTACATTTCAGTAGTGCTACACGTTTAGCTTCCCTGCCAAGGTGGGAAGCAGCAGCAGCAGCAGCAGCAGCTGGTGTTTATGGAGCCGCAGCACCAACCTGGGCCAGGGCTGTGGCGTGTGAAGCACCGGCACGCCCCGTTTCCCCAGACGGGCTGGCAGCGGGGGGCTCTCCCTCCGCCACCACCCCGTCCGCTTCAGAGATGCCCTCCGCCGCCTGGAACAGCTCCTCCGTGAGGGCGGCAATGCGGGACGGCGCCTCCTCCCTCAGCAGCTCCCGCACCAGCGCTGTAAGACAGGAGGGCAGAGGGGCGTGACACACAGCCCAACACCAGCAGCCAGTGGCGGTGCTTATCGGGAGGGGAGAGCCCGCGACCCGCGGCACCTTGCACGGCCGCCGCCCGCGGCCCCGCCATGGCCCCTCAGCGGAGCTCCGTGAGGGGCACGAACACGGGAGCAGCACCCCCGCACTGCGCCTGCGCGCTCCGCCACGGCCGTGCCGACGGGCCCGCGCGCCGCCGATTGGCTGTCTGGCTGCTTCGCCCCGCCCTCCACCCCGAGTGACAGCCGGCGCGGCCAATCGCGCGGGGCGGCGGAGCGGCGTCCGTCGCGCGCCGCTGGCCGCGTCCGGTGCGCGGCGGTTCTGGAAGGATCCCGGAGCGGGGCCCGGCGGCGGGGCCCGGGCGGGCGCCATGTCGGGGCTGCTGCACACCACGCTCAGCGGGCTCAACAGCGACTCGTACTGCGAGATCAGCCAGTACCGCGACCAGCACTTCCGGGTGCGCCCGGCGCGACGGGCGGCAGGGCCAGGCCGGGGCGGGCAGGGCTGAGGCCGGGGCAAGGCCGTGCCGGGAGCGGGCAGCGGGAGGGCACGGGGCGGCGGGAGCGGGACCCCGAGCGCGCTGAGCCCGCGGCGTGCGCCTCTGTGCCCGCAGGGTAGCAGGCAGCTGCAGGAGAAATCGCTGAAGATTTCCTCCACGCTCTATGTCGGCAACCTGTCCTTCTATACCACCGAGGAGCAGATCCAGGAGCTCTTCTCCAAGTGCGGGGATGTCAAGAGGATTGTCATGGGTCTGGACAAGATCAAGAAGACCCCGTGTGGCTTCTGCTTTGTAGAGTATCCTTTCTGGTTCCCTGCTGTCAGCACGGGTGTGGTTGGCACCTGCGGTTGCTCTGCCCTGCTGCTGGAAGGGTGATAGCCAAGTGCTTCCTACCGGGCACATCCCGGCCGTCCTTGCACCTTCCCACTGCACCCTGGGACTGATTGTGCAGTGGTGCCGTATGTGACAAGTGCCACCACAGCTGTTGTTTCTGGAGGTGGCAGAGAGCCCCTTTAATTCATTAATTTCTTTAGTGGTTTTAGAGGCAAAATCAGAACTGTTAGTCATCAATCTGATGTCTTCCGTGTCCAGAGCACATGTTTACTTTCTCATCTCAACTGCACAGCTGGAGGAAGTAGCAGGATAAGCCATGGGGCCATTTTCAAGCAGAGAGTACACGCTTATACAGGTTGTGCCAGGAGCTGTCTGTGCAAAGCCCTCCTGTGAAGCCTGCTCCTTTTGTTCTATTTCAGTCAAGTTTTACATAGTGCAAAAAGGCTTATTACTGACTTCTTGCCCTTAGCAAGGCTTTAATGTCTTTGTTCCATTGTCTTGTCTGTGCAGGTCCTAACATTAAAGTACAGAATCCTTTCTGAGCATTAGCTGGTCTTACCTTGGATTTACATGAGTGCAGTTTAGAGAAGAGCAGGAAGAGTAGAAAAGGCTGGAAGGCAGTGGGGACACAAATACAACAATTCCCGTGGTTTTTTTTTTCCCATGTACCCAACAGAAAGCACACTTAGTTGTCCTTACAGAGTGCCCCAGGTACTACACGAGAGCAGACGCTGAGCACGCCATGAGGTTCATCAACGGCACGCGGCTGGACGACCGCATCATCCGCACGGACTGGGACGCAGGCTTTAAGGAGGGGCGGCAGTATGGGAGAGGAAAGACTGGAGGACAGGTAAAGGCAGTGCCACTTCATCCCCGAGTTTGAGCCTGTAAGACTCTGTGTACTTACTTGCTGGTTTTGTCTCAGGGAGAACAATGTGCGGACTGTAAAGACCTGGTAATGACATTTACTCACTCCCGGGTTGTTTCAGTAATTGACACCTGGTGTTAAAGGCTGGAAATAGAACTTAAGGCCACTTCTGTCTAGGACTGCAAACTTCCTGCAATGCAAGCAGAATGTTCCCTAATCCCAGCTAGTACCCTTGAAATGATCCAGAATTTGAGTAGAAGGAAGCAGTGTGGCTGCCAGGCCAATCTCATAACAGCAGTTTCCCCAAGGGCAAAGACAAGGTTTAGATGAGATAAAGTGTTCTGAAGGCCAAGCCTGGCAGTTCAGAAGGCTGTACTGAGAAGCTGAACAAAAATACTTTGGGATCTTCTTTGCTTCTTACCTGAAAAAATCTAAACAATCAGATATATCCTTTTTGGTCGTTTTCACCACCATTACCACCTTTTTGGTGGATTAGTTGAAGAGATCTCAGACGAGTTGAAGTGCTTCTAATCCGGACTTCAGTTCCCCACCAAGTGAACAAGGAGGGGTGATGATTCTGAAGCCTAGCAGGGGACAGGCAGTGCTGGCTGTTAATATTTGTGTTGTTGTTGCTGTCCCCAGGTGCGGGATGAATACCGGACAGACTACGATGTGGGAAGAGGTGGCTTTGGCAAGATCATTCAGATGCAGAAGGCAAATCACCAGCCTGCAATCTATTGATTGCCTCGTGGCTCCTAGCTCGTAGAGGGCTCTGTCCTTCCAGAGCTAGCCCTGTTCTCTCATTTGTGATCGGGGTATGGAGTGAGATCCAAGTTCCAGCAAAAGGTAACTCTCCTTAGACTGTGCATATACATGTGTTCATTCTCCCTTCTTTCTGAGCTAGAGAGGATGTTCTGTGCTGATACAGGGCAACAAGGGGAAAAAAAAGGACAGCTCTGTTGGATTTTGGGCAAGAAGAAATGCAGCATGTCACACACAACTTATGCTGACATACTCTTCATGTTGCACTTAAGCAGGTGGCTTCCTCCAAGCTGCAACTGCAGCTGTGGTTGCTTTCAAATGGAACTTTTTTTAAAAGCTTACCACCATTGGAGCCCTCCAAGTGCCTGGGCACCTAGTGAGGATGCACAAAGAGTTTCAGGTTTCTAATTTACGACCTCACCTGCTTAATAAACAGTATCACTGTTTGAATGAGAGAAGTGGACAAGTCTTATCATCCGCTTGGAGGTGCTTGTCTGCACATCTAGCCCTTGGGTTGGTCAGGGCCTGCAGAGCATTTCTCTTTGTGATGCCCCCAGTGCTGCCTGGCTTTTCACATCCTCACTGTCCGGTGTGATTTTGTTAAATTTTTCTGTTAATTTTTTAAATAAACAGTTATATTGGGTCTGACTGAGCTGAAGGTAATTTTACCCCTAGCAGCCCTTGTAGAGCTGTGTTTTTTATTGGTAGCTAGGAAGGTGTTGATAAAACACCAGTGTTTTGGCTGTTGTTGAACAATGTTCCCACAGAGTCAAGGCTGTCTCTGACATTCCCACCTCACCAGCAGGCTGGGGTGGGGGCAAGATCTTGGGATATTCCAGACCATATGGCATCTGCTCAGCAGTAATAGCTAAGAGAAGGGAGATGGGGGGCATTCCTTATTAAAACATCTGTCTTCTGGAGCAGCTGCTCTGTGTACTGAAGCTGTGCTTCCCAAGAAGTGGCCGGACATCTCCTGCTGGTCGAAAGCAGAGAATAAATATTTAGTTTTCCTTTGCTCCCACACGCAGCCTTGCTTTTGCTTTATTAAACTGCCTTTATCTTGGCCCACAAATTCCGTTCCCATCTTCCTTTTTCCCAGCCCCCTCCCACTGAGGAGGGGAGTGAGAGAGCAGCTTGGTGGGTACCTGGTGTCCAGGCAGGGTCAGCCCACCACAGTTTGGTGCTCAGTGTGGGGCTTGAGGCAATGGCTCTTCTGTGCAAAGTGTGCTTCAGCCATAGTAGTAACTAAGCAGGCAGCTCCTGTTGGGTCACAGAGTTTGCTGGCTGCATTTCTTATCTCTTTGCTTTGCTGGGCTTTGGGAACATGTTAGTACAAAGCATGGCTCTGTGCTTTGCCCTGGCACTGATGGCCTTGCTCTGCTGGGGGAGCTGCCTTGTGGAGAGGATCCCATTTCCCACTCCCACCTGGTGTGGGTGGCTTTATTGTTCCTGCTCAGCCTTACGTGAGATGTTTAATGCTACTAATTAACACGGTTGGCATATCATGGGGTCTGTGTAATCTGGTGTAAGAGAAGGCAGGTTTTGGGTGAGTCAACACTGAAATGTGCCCTGAGGTGGCTGGTCCGTGGGTGGCAGAGTGTGTGGAAGGATTTGGGCAAGTGCCTGGGCTAGTTATCACCTCCCATAGCCTGGGACTACACCTGAACAGGCAAGTAACCCTGGCAAACTGACATGCCAACTGACAGAAGGTGCCTACCCCAGTGAAACCCAGCAGCTTCTGGCACTGTGCTGGGGCTTGGCATGTTCCTGCAAAGCCACAGCTGAGGGCTGTGGTTAGCTCAGGGACCCCAGCCACCTCTGAGGGTAACTTGACTGAGACCAGGGACAAACTCCATCTGAGGTGAATAGTAGAGATAGAGGCCTAAACAAGAACTACAGTTGCACCAGTTGTGGGAAAAACCCAGTGGACATGGAAGTCACTAGGTCTTTATCACCAGGTATTAGGGAAGGAGGGAGAGGAAGGGTTCCATCAAGAAGCTGGTCCTTGAGAAAAGAAATGCAGGAAGGAGTGAGGGAATTCAGACAAGAAGTAGAAACCACCCAGTCTAACCTCGTCAGAGCTTTGAGACATGTGGAAAGATTACAGCCACCAGGGATGTGGAATCCTTACTGGCTGCTGATGCTGGCATAACAGGGCCCAAAGTCAGCAGGAAGATAGGGGAGCCAAACAGCTGTTCAGCTCTTGGGAACAAAATAAGGGATGTCACCTTGTGCCTATGGATGTAATCAAGATACCAACTATGTCTCCATCAGCTAGCAAGGAGGAGACACTTCCCTAGGCTTTGGGGAAAGTGCATGTTCCAGGTTAATGTTAGCTTACTCCTCTCCATGGAGTAACCTGGACACATCACAGAATCACAGAGTGGGTTGGGTTGGAAGGGACCTTAGAGACCAGCTAGTTCCAAGCACCTTGCCATGGGTGGGGACACCCCTGAGGAGGAAAGTGACACAAGTGGCTTGGTGGGCACCTGGTGTCCAGCCACTCCAGTGTCAAGTCCTGCAGAATTGCAGCTTGTGTGTCAGAACCACTTTCTCAGTGACAAACTGGGGGGGGCAGGACACATCTGTTGGTGTCTTAAAGCTGCTGTCACTTGCAGACACAGAGGTGGACACTAGGAGGGTGCACAAGTCTCACCATGGTTCTCTGTACTTCTGCCTTGCTGGCTTTTCCTCTCCTGCTGTGCTCAGGGCTGATGTCAAAACCAATCTGAATCAACATGAGGACTGGTATCTGAATCAGACAAGTCCTTATGTTTCATATCAGCAGCTCTAGAAAATTCAGAATTTTCCCTGTCCTGTCACCTGTCCCACAATTGGAGTAGCCTATAAAACATAACAAATGCTCAATGATCACTTCAGAGAGTGTTTCTTCCTATTTTAAGAGGACCATGGCCAGCACTCTCTAGCCTGTTCTTATGGCCAAACAAGAGACGAGAAGAAATGTAAACCCTTTTTGATCTGTCCCCAAGAACCTCTCAGCTAGGGCAAGTAATTCCATTGAACAAGTTAAATTCTGTCTGTAAATTTGGTTTGTATTATGTAAACAATAGCAGCTGCTCCCTGCCCAGTAATGTGTCATGATTTTTCATGCATTATCTTGTCCAGGATGATAGAAACTGTTGCACACCTATGTGCAGACCAGGCAGTTAAATTAGTTTAACACTCACATTTTCCCAAAGTCTTGATAACTGAGCTGGGAGGAGTGTTACATTTAGTTTGTCAAAATGTCTCCTACCTGTTTATTTTGCAAGTCAGGTTGCTGTGCCTGTACAACTGCCACAAGTCTTGAAGGAACTGCATGTTTATTCTTGGGCAGGTTTAAAAAATGTCAGCATTGACCTGCCTGTGATGCAGGCTGCCCCTGAGATGCAGTGAAATGGAACAGGACTTAACATTGACTTAAAAATGGAAAAATATGAGCAGTCATCTGTCCAGCCTTGCAAAGCACCATCAGTGTCAGGTCCTGTGTAGAGAATATGAATTAGAATAGTTGCCTGGGTAAACACAACAGGAAAATGGGAAAGCTTAAGGAGGACAGGGGGATGTAACAGTCTTAAAACTCTGTTATTAGCAAGAAATCTCTTGTGTATGAGGTCAGGAAAGCAGCACACCTGTGCAGCCTTTGGTGATCTTGATGGTGGCAGAGAAGGGGTAGTTCATCTGATGGAAAACTTCCCATTTGCACCATAAATGTGCCACTTGCACTGCCCATGCTGCCTCTGCCATCTCTCTGCACCACTCACTCACAGGCTCACTTCCCCCACAGTGAGGTGTGGGTGCCGTGGGGGTACAGCTGTCTCATAAGAAAGACTCCCCTGAAGCTCCAGGGTGACATCCTGCTGGGTGCAGGCATCATCCCAGCATGCTGGCAGCTCCAGGACAGGCTGTGAGAGGAGGCACCCTTTGCCTAGTTGCAGTGTGGACTGGGGGACGAGAGCAGGAACCAGGGCACCAGCTGCACACTGGGAAGAAAGGAGAGTGAGGGAAGAGCAAGCACGTGGCAGCAAGTCATCCTGCCAGGCCTGCAGAGGCAAAGAGAGGCGAGCATTAAGCCTGTGTGTTTATAGAGAGCTGGGCCACCTGGCACAGCTCAGGGCAAGAGGATTATTGGATGCACACAGGCTCCTCACAGCTACTGGGTCATGTGTGCTTAAGCTCACCATGGAGAGCAGAAGGGTTGGGGCCTGCCTGGAGCCAGGGGAGTAAGGAATGATAAGAATCTCACCCTTCAGCAGCTTTGATTTCCTGCAGCCCTTCTGGACTGTGAGGGAGCACAACCCAGTGCTGCTGCAGAAATGTCAGGAGCTGATAGCAGTTTGCTCTGTTACACCATTGCCTGGAGTCAATTCCCTAGATTCCAGGACTCGGGCCCTGCTGATGGATTCATCCCACTCAGCAGCCACTGCAGCTCCCCTCCACCAGCAGGGAAGGGGATCTGACAGTGCTCAGATTTACAGGGAAGAAGATGGCATATTAACTCCTCACATTGCAGCATTTGGTGTCACAGAGCAGAGCAGACTTGCCAGCCTATTTTAATTCCCAAGTGGATCAGAATTTAATCTGCTGCTACATCTCTGCCTGCCAGGGCCTGTTCTGGCCAGGGAGCAGTGCAGGGGCAGCTCTGCAGCTGCTGCTCTCCCTCCAGAGGCTCAGCAGCACAGCCCCCCATCTCCATCCTGCCCTCAGCCTGCATGGCCACACTCATGGCCTCTTGGCAGCCCCCCTGGAGGTGGCAAGCATCTGGTGTCCAGAGAGCTGCTCTGAAGGGCCCACCAGAAAAGCCCCATGTCCCCCAAAACCAGCTGGATATGAAGTAATGAATGCCATGGGATGTGGTGGAGTCACATGAGAGGGAGGCTGACAGTCATCCCCTCTGCACCCCCAACACCCCAACTCAGCAGCACTGCATCCCTGGCATGACCCAGGGCACATTGTCACCAGTCAGTGACCACAGAAAGGCCTCCCCAGCCACCTGCCTGCTCAGCATGGCTTGGGCCAGACACACTGGGACTCAGCAGCCCTCCAGCTCCCCTGTCAGTCCAGGGGGAAATGGCAGCAAGGAAATCACAAATCAAGCCTGGGGAGGAAATGACCCAAGTGTCAGGGCATTGCTTCCTTCCCCACAGGCCTCTCAACAGCAAAGCCAGGCTCAGCTTTTTCCTGATTTGAAGCTACAAAATGGCCCCTCCCAGACTGGTACAGGAGGGGAAAGGCACCCTCCAGCCCCCAGCCCCTGACAGGCTTCAGCAGGAGCATGCTTTTCACCCAGGCTCTGCAAGATGGAGCTGGGCTGCTCTCAGAGCAGGCTGCTGGGGCAGTGGGTGCAGCAGTGGGAACAGATGGTTTGTGCAGACAGCACACACCGAGGCTCTGAGTGTTGTTCTGGGTGGTGTTCACCACCAGCTGGTGTGCAGTAACCCCAGCACGGCCTGGGAAAGGCAGAGGATGTGGTGCCATCCCTGGCAGCCCTGCTAGCCTGCACAGAGGGGGAGGCAGGGACCCCCCGAGTGTGCAGAGCTGGGGGCAGCCTCCACAGGCTGGTAGCCAAGGACAGGATGCCTGGCCCAGAGCCTGGGGGTGAGTGGGGCTGCTGTAGCCATGGCTGAGGGACACTGACTCCCCAAAGCTGCTTTCCCTGCTGAGCTGCCATGGTGGGAGCTGTCCAGAGCTTCCAGAATTCTGCTCCATGCCCAGAACTCTGCCAGCCCCAGTGGATGCCCAGGCTGGCAGGGCAGAGCTCAGTGGGATGGCCTGGAAGGCAGGGATGTGCCCATGGGCACAAACAGCCCCACAGATGGACGTGGGCATGGATGTGCACGTGTGTATGGGGGACACAGACACAAACAAAGGCACAGGGGCTGTAGCAGTGCCCAGCCAGGGGTGACAGCTGCAGCTGTACCACAGGCCCATTGCCCTGGGTAACAGCACCCAAAACTGGGGGAATGAGCACAGGGCAGGCTCAGGGCTCAGCAGGGACCCTCTGCTGCCCCTGGCCAGAAGATACCCCCGAGGTGGGGTGGTGAAGCCAGCGTGGCACTGAGGGACCAGCCTGCCTAGGAGGGCTGGCAGCACCTGCTGTGTCACCTGTGCCTGGAGCCTGAGGCTCTGGCAGGGCACCACAGCCTGGGGCACTGTGCTGAGGCCAGAGCAGAGCCACAGCCCCTTTTGCTGCAGGGACAACCCTGGGGGAGGCTCACAGCTCCAGCACAGGGGCCAAGCAGAGCTGATGGTGCAGGTACCTCCCCACTGACCGTGCAGTAACCCTGCACCACTGCCAAGGAACAGCGAGATGCCAAGACCAAGCACAGTCCATCTGCCTTAAATTAGGTTTTTTTGGATACTTATGTCAGATCTGATTTAGACCAGATCAAAATCTGGACAATCATCTTCTCTAATGGATGCAGCCCAGCTTCTGGTCAGGCTTCCTCTTCAGGCCATTGCTGGCACCTCCAGGAAGAAATATTTCCAAGGCTCTTACTGTATCCACTGCTCTGGAGCTTGGTGGCACAATCCCTCCCTGCACAGGGCCTGAAAGGCAGCACATGGCAGGCTGCTGTCCTGCCCCCCAGGTACCAGCAGCACTGGCTGGAGCTGGTTTGAAGCACTGCTTCACAGCTGCTGGCTCACAGTGAGCACTGTGGCTCCAGCTGGCAGGTTTTGGGCAGGATGTCACCCAGCACAGCTGGCTGGGACCAAGCACTGTTCTGCACTGGATTTACCAGACTTGCTGTCTGCACTGTTCTGCACTGGCACCAGCCTGGCACCCAGCCCAGTGGCATGTAGGGTCCTGCTGAGGGGCCCATGACCACAGGCCATTAACAGCAAAACCAACAGGAAAAAGCACTTAAAAACATTTAATTTAATAGTTAAAAATTTGCTTTAAAATTATACAAAGGCAGATGAGGTTGGACACAAGTACAACTACACTGAGGACATCTCACTGACACTTGAACAAGATATTTACATCAAACAGCATGGTCAGGGCAGTACCAGTTTGCTAGCAGTGAGTACCAGAACAAGTTGCAGTAAGCCTTCTGCAGAGCTCCAGCCACGGCTGCCACGTACAAGTCTGGCACTTGGGAAGCAGGGAGGAGGTGGTGAACACAGCCACATGACAGATGGAATGAGTACAGCTGCACCATTCCGTGGGGCCTCCTGTGCACAGAGAAAGCAGCTTTCATGACCAGAGGGCTGTGCTGGTGCCACTGCCCCTCTGTGGGACTGGAGGAGGGCAGAGACCAGCCCTGGGCCACCAGCACTCCCACCCAGCCAGGGGACTTCCCTGTGAGGGGGAGAGGCAGCACATGACCCAGCTCTGCAGTCCCAGCTCTGTGCTTTGCTAGTAGGTAGGGTCAGAGACACACACACCAAATTAAGGAATATATATATCCTATAATTTCCACACTGTTCTAAGTCCTCAGTTTCCTCTAATTGTACCCCCAGTTACCTGTCCACACAGTTCCCAGTCATTTTCCTACACAATACACTCTCTGTGACTATAGTCACTCAAGCTTCACAATATCCAAATAGAGCTTGAGAAATTTCATGCTTTGGTACCACATGGATTGTCTACTATCAGTGGAGGTAGTTGGTAAGCTAATTGTTTCATGATCATCCAAACCTTGACATAATATGCAATTACCAGAACAGAAAGCAAAAGGATTAGCATCAATAAAACAACACCAGGGTGAAGCACTCAGTTGAGAATTCTGGTAGCTGTAGGCACCCATCCAAAAAGAATGTCCCACCACCCGTGTTCTCCATCTTTCTTCACCCACTCCACCACATTGTCACAGCACAGGTTGAGATGGCCACAATACACAGTGTCACCATACAATACCAGAGAGCTTCAACCCATACAGTGACACCAGACCCCTTCAGAAGGCTCCACATACCTGCCCACACAGAGTACTATATCACCTCAGAAGGCTGCAAGCATCTCCCTTCTTGTTCTTTAGCCCAGCCTTTCACACCCCTGATGCTGATGCCCTGCCCCTGTGTGCCCTCTGCTCCCTTTGGTGGGTGCTCAGCACCCCTGGGCACTCCCTGGCTCGTTGCTGTCAGTGCTGCTCACAGCTGTTCACTGGGTATGGGGCTGGGCCAGCCCATCCCAGCCACCCCAAACTGGGTGCCTACACCACATGATGGATTTCTGCCATGCCATGATGGACAGCAATCAAAACCTTTTATCCATTCTCCTGGGCTTGTTTCAGCAAGCCTCAGGTCTGTGTTGGAGCAGTACCTTTACCAGTTCATACCAATGGGAGTAGGCTGGAAGTCTTGAATCAGGGTATAGTTAGATTCCAAAAATTGACAGGATATAACAGGAGGTAAAAAACTAAAAATATTCATTTAAAAAATAGAAACAAAAAATAAATAACAAAAATCCTGTAATTGCAATAAAGTTACAGGTACAAATATTGGAGTGACTACTTGTATCTTCAGTAATATTCTCTAGAAATACAAAATCACAAGAGGTTTTCATACATCTCGTACACAATCTCACTAAGTGTACCACTGACTTTCAGATCCTGGCCAATAATTTTCTGTAGGGTATTTAGTATTACAGCCAAAGTAACCAAAACTAACAAATTAGTATTGTGAATGTTATTCCAAAATGCATACTACACAAAAGAATCCAAATTCAAACTAAAAACTTCTTAGAGTCCCCTGAGTCTAGGGTTATCCCTCATGCTCCCTGGTCATGCAAGCACACCACCCAAGAGAAAAGAGGTTCCCCTGTTTTTTCCTAAACTGTTCAAATATTTAATTTATTTCATGCTGAGTATAATCCTCTATGAGTATCCCTCCTGACCATTAGCATCTAATTCTACCTTTCGTCTCCATGCTGGTCTCACATCTACAAAATTCATCTCAGTAACCAACCTCATCAGAGTGCACAGAATCCCAAATATCTCCATTCCATTTATCAGGATCCCACTGCACACCTGCCTCTGCAATAACTGCATGCATTTTCTTGTCATTCACTTGCCCTTTCCTTTCCTTATACTGAGCTACTCTAACTGCAGCTTTCTCAGCAAGTCTGGTAAATCCATCTTATCAGCAAGCAGCTTATTTGGGCATTTTAGCATTACAATTTGATTCTACAACTCACATCTGTTGGTCCATGTTAGAGCATTTCAACAACTGTTCCTTTTGTTGGTGTTTTGTTTGATATACTGTTAACAAAATTCTTCTTTGCCTTTCTAATCCACAAGTTCTTTTCCTTTTTCAGTATGCAATTTTTTAATGCATTTAAATACATCCAGCAGTTCAACTTCTTTTAACTGATTCCCCATTCTTCACGTGGTCCTCTAACCTTAGCCCACTTGAGGACCAGTGAACTTCCCATCTGGGAATTTCAGACAGGGCTGATTCCTTTCATTTAGATTTTAAAAGCAACAGTTTGTTCTGACCCTGCTGACTACGCTGATTTTGTTTTGCTGGTGAGTAGAGTCAGAGACACAGACACCAACTTAAGGAACAGTGGCATTACCTTGATGTAAAACTGCAAAGAATCACAAAAGGATAAGCTAAGCAAGGCACCTAACCATGAGCAAAGAATTGCAAAGGGACAAGCTGAGCAATGCTAATCATTGCTAGGAAAGAATGCCTACAGTGATGAAGGATGATCCATCACACATCATCCAAGCCCAAGAGACAGCAGCTCTGGGGGAAGCTGCCACAGCCAAGGACTGGAGAACCACGCCAGGAGCTGGGAACTCCTGCAGTGCCTCCTCCTTTGCAGCCCACGAGGCTCCCCCACTTTGCTGGGACAGTGGCCTGGGTTTTACACTGCTAAACAAACCAACTGACATAATTTCTAATTTCATTTTCCTGTCAGCTTCTCCCAAAGCCTGGCCAGGGCTCAAGGAGGATCCAAGGGAGTTGCTTTTGATCCTATACCACCTAATTAGGCCAGATGTGGCCCTGTCCTGTTTCTAGATACAGAAAGGTGAACATGTTTTGCCAATAAGTGAGTACATATAACAATACTTTGTTAAAGTGGAAACATACAACATTTGGTTGGAGTGTTCATCCTAGGTCAGCTTTGGCTCAGGGCCTGTTGTTCAGATGTTAGTACTTCACCCTGGGACTCAGTCTCTGCAGGAGAGGAGATAGATGGATCATGACCTTGTCCCAAAGTGGCAAAGCGGTCCATGGAGTGCTGGTCCCCAGGCCCTCAGACCGCAGCAGCCCCAGGGCTGAGGTCCAGTCCAGGATGGTGCAGAGGTTTTCCTACGGTGGCACAGGCTTTTTCCGCATTTTTCCCTTCCACACTGTTCCAAATCCCGTAGGTGAAGTAAATAATGAAACCTGCAGGACAGTTTCCACAATGAAATGTGCAATGGTGGGTTGTCAGCACTAACAGACCCCCAGGAGAGAGCTGTGGGCACTGCCCTCCCCACCACAGGACACCTACCCAGAACCGTGCAGACGGCAAACCGCGCCCAGGTGGCGGCACTCAGCTGCACCATCAGCAGGATGTTAATGAAGGTGCTGAAGATTGGCACGAGTGGGAGGCAAGGTACCTGCAAGGGACAAGAAATACTGTGTCAGCTGTGTCTTGAAGGACCAGCAGGTGCTGAAGATTGGCACGAGTGGGAGGCAAGGTACCTGCAAGGGACAAGAAAACTGTGTCAGCTGTATTTCTGGGCTCGAGGATGCTACTGGCCAATAGAAGGACTCCCTCCCTGCCACAGCCCAGAGCTCTCAGGCACTTCCACACTGAGGACTGCCCCTCAGAGAGACGTTTCAGTGCCCTGAGCTTTCCTGGTGACTGCCTGGCAGCAAGGCCTGGCAGACACTGCAATGCCCAGGTCCTGACGGAGTCCAGGGGGTGCAGACACCAAGATGCAGGGGGCTGCACTCACTTTGAAGTTTAATCGTGCATTGCTCTGTGGCTGCCTCCAAATGATGATGGTGAAAATGAGCAGAGCCATGAGGAGCAGCACCAGAGCCACAACACAGCCCACATTGGCCTCCTTCAGCGCAGCCATATGGAGTCTCAGGACCACGCAGATGACTGTGATCAGTGCAGCTGCAAGATAAGGGGTAGTCAGGGGAGGGCATGGCCTCCCTGGGGCCCTGAGCCTCACCCACAGCTGGGCTGAGGCACCCACTGCCCTTGGTCAGGTCCAGCACTAGCTGTCTCTAACACCCCAAAACCTCTCTTTGTGCCCCAAAGCCTTAGGAAAGTTCTTTGCTGGAGGCACTTCCCAGACCAGCAAGCTGCAGGGAGCCTGAGCTTGGCTGGGCTTGGACCCAGCTCTGACGCTTGCCCAGACCTGGCTGAGCCTCCCCATTCTGGCTGTACAATGGGGCCATTGATAGATGGATCAAACCCCGCTGGCTGAGCCCAAGCACTCTCAAGGGGCTGGGCGCTGCCCTTGCTGGTGCCAGTGTGGGTCAGACTCATCACAGGGATCTCCCAAGACCACCTGCACATCCCTGGCTTAGCACCCCTGTCCTCCAACAATGCCTGTCCACCCCAAACCACAGCTGTACCCTGCACTGGCACCCTGCTTAGGGTGCAGCACCTGCTGGCACTGCCAACAGCGACTGGCAACCTGGCCCCTCTCCCCTGCCTGGCATGCTCTCCATCCCTTCCCAGCTCTACAGAGACACGCCAGAACACTGCAGCCCCTGGCAGGAGGGGACACCAGCCGCCAGTTCCCACTCACTCACCAATGACCGTGACACAGACATAGACAATGCGCCCCGAGAGCACAGTGGGGGTGTCCCCAGGCGGGTTGAAGAGCATCACCAGGGACAAGGTCTCTTTGTGCTGGGCATTGGCAGCAGTGATGGTCGGGTTCATAATCACCGTCTCCTCCTCGTTCCCATTCAGCTCCAGCATTTCCGTGGCCTTCGGGGAGTTCGGCTGTCGGGGCTGGTACCTGAGCAGGTAAGACAAGCTTGCAGCAGAGCCCAAGCAACTTCCTAGCCCAAGGGAACAGTGGGCAGCACCTTCATATCCCTGCTGCTCCGGCAGTGGCCCCGCGACAGCCACTCCAAGGATATGCCCAGAGACACACACAGGCTCTGGTCAGCAGCCTCCATCTTGGGGGCTTGGCACTTCCCCAGGATGCATGCCCCTGGAAAAAAGCTGTGGCTACAAGCCCCCAGGACGATGTGAGGAACATCCACCCTGGGCACCGCCAAACACGAGGAGTCACGCACCGGAGGATGAGCACACACACAGCCACCAGGGAGTAGGCCAGCAGCGTGCCAATCGACATGAGGTCCACCAGGTCCTTCAGGTCCAGCAGGAGGGCAAACACCGCTGCAAGGAGGACAGGCAGCATGAGCACAGCTCCAGCCACCGCAGGGCTGGGTGCGAGGAGGTGGCCAGCAGCTTTACCTGCGAAAAACCCTGAGACAAAGGTGGCGATCAGAGGGGTCTTTCTGCCACTGTGGATCCGGGAGAGGAACTTGAAGAGCAGCCCGTCCTCTGCCATGGCATGGATCACTCGGGGCATGGGAAACATGGAGCCCAGCAAGCTGTTGTGGAGAGAGATTAGGCAAGCTGCCCACATCTACCACCCAGAAGGGGAAGGGACCAGCTCTGTGCCAGGAGCAGGACAGCAGCTGGACAGAGCAAATCCCCAGCCCAGCCAGGTTAGTGCTGTCAGTCCCAGTGCTGTGTCCCAAGCAGTGCCAGCAACAGGCCAGTCTTACCTGGTGGAGAGGGCACAGAGCGAGCCAACGGCAACGGCGTAGCGGGCGGGCTCCCAACCAACCGCCTTGAAAGCCTCAGGCAGAGGGCTGTTCTTGTTCAGGAGGAAGTAGGGCACCATGAGAGTCAGGGATGCAGAGACCCCAAAATAAGCCACAAAGCAGATGAGGAGGGACACAATGATGCCAATGGGAATCGAGCGCTGCGGGTTCCTGGCTTCCTCTCCTGTCCAGACACAAGAGGCCACATGTGCCCCACTCCACTGCACAGCATGGGACAGGTACCCCCAGGGGATGAGCCAGAGTGGGGACTTTCTATGGCAGCGCAGGGCTGGGAAGCAGCAAGCAGGGGCTGCTGGAGAGGAGGGGTCCCTGGCCATGCTGCTGCTGCACTGGCAGAAGGAATGGAGCTGCCTGGCAGCCTGGGCTTGCAGCCACCCCTTGGCCATGCCAGCCCTTCTCCACCACCATCAGCTCCCTCTCCCTACAGAGCCTGTTGAATGGAGGTCCTCTTTGAATGTGTGCCTCAGCTTTGCAAAGGTGTGCTGCACCACGCTCCCAGCAAGGGGCTCGGCACCAGGAAAGGAGGAGATGCTGGGCAGCCCCCAGAGGCAGGGTGGCACCAGCAAGGTCAGGCAGAACAGCCTGTACCAGCCACCCACTAAGTAGATTTCTGGGGTAATGAGAGGAAATTAAGAGAGCTGCCTGTGCTCCAGGAAGCAGCAGTTTTGCATGAACCCAGTCATTTGGAAAAAGGCTGCTTGAGGCTGGGAAATAACTAGGAGGCACAAGCAATTCCCAGCACTGTTGCAGGCTCGGCTCAGCAGTCAAAAGGCTCCCCGCTGCTCTGGGAGCTGGCTGTGCAGGCAGGGTGCAGCCCTGCTCCCACCATGTGGTGTAATGAGCCACTTTTCCTGGGGCAAGGCAGGCTCTGAGCCCTTTTGTCTGGCCCAGCTGAAGACACAGACTTCACAGGGAAACCTCCCAGGAGCAGTGAGACCAGCTGTTTTCCCACACCATGTAGCATCCTCCCCATCAGCTCCCAACCAGCTGCTGGCTGTGCAGGGGAAATGCCCACGCCACCCTCCCCCAAGGCAGTACCTGTGGTGGCAATGCAGTCAAAGCCCACAAAGGCATAGAAACAGGTGGCAGCGCCAGTCAGCATCCCTCCCAGTCCAAACGGGAAGAACCCACCAGAGCCAAAAGCGTTTTTCCTGGAAGAAATGCAGGAGAGCAGCTCCTGTGAGACGCGGGGACAGCAGGGCCTGTGCCTGCCCTATGCCAGGTCCCAGCCTGGCACAGTTGCTCTACTTACATGTCATCCGGTGAGTCTGGCAGCGAGCAGTTGATACAGTCCTTCTCTGAAAGCTGCCAGTTCTTGATATCTCCCTTGATGAATCCAGCAATGATGACAAAGCTCAGCACCAACAGGTTCACCGCTGTGAAGATTTTGTTCACGAGGGCAGATTCGCTGACACCAAAAGCCAGCAGTACTGTGGGGACAGAAGAGGTGAGTGAGAACCCATCAGGCTGCCATGCCATCACCCATGGTACCCTGGAGCCACTCTCCTGCACACCCACCCGTGAGCAGCAAAATCAGGATCAAAGCAAAGAAGTCTGGATGCTCAGCCAGCACTCCTGGCAGGTGCATTGGGATCTTGCTGGAGAAGAAGGTGGAGATGTGGTTGCCGATGATGTTGTCAAATGTTGCACTCCAGGCTCGAGCCACACTGGCCGTACCTGGTTGATGGCAAATCTGTGCATTAATCTGAGCCCAGGGCAGATGGGCACCAGCCACCCGCACCTGCTGATCCCACCCCACACCCTGCCCCCACAGCACCACATGCTACCCCCAGAAACCCCCCAATGCTGCCAGCAGGGTGCTGGAAGGAGCCCACACATGCTGCCTGGCCTCGTACCTATCACATAGGAGAGAATGAGGTTCCAGCCGGCTATAAAAGCCCAGATCTCACCAACGGTGACGTAGCTGTAGAGGTACGCAGAGCCGGCCTTGGGGACACGGGCCCCAAACTCTGCATAGCAGAGTCCAGCCAGTACCGATGAGAAAGCAGCCACCAGGAAGCAGAGGACAATGGAGGGACCAGCCATCTCCTTGGCTACCTCTCCGGCCATCACATACACACCAGCCCCTAGTGTGCTGCCCACACCCAGGGATATGAGATCCAGTGTGGAGAGGCAGCGAGCAAAATGTGTGTCATCAGAGCTCAGGTCCACCACGCGCCGGCGGATCAACTTCCTCCCAAAACCGGCCATTTTTTCCCCCAACATCTTGTCTTCTCCTCAGTGAAGCTCAGCTGGTCAAAAGCCCTGCAAGAAAAGGGAAATGTGAATCTCAGTGTCCTTTAGGCAGTGGGACTGGCACTTCAAGGGGCAGGATAGGAAATTATGCCCACAGGAGCCCGCTCCTAGCTCACTCATTGGCACCACACTCCTGCCATACTGGTTGGCCAGAGACCGTGGTAGTGGCACCCTCCAAGGCACTGTGGGGCTGCACACACCCTGCCACCATGACCGTGAGTCAGTGATGAACCCAGTCAGTCCATGCTGGGAAATGCGCATTGCTCAAGCCCTGCATGGTCTTAACCACAGAGCTCATAGGTGCATCCCAAAGCTTGTCCATTGTTTCTCAGGCTTGGCAGTCTGGAGATCCTTCAAACCAAACTTGACTGCTGGTACATTTCTCCAGCCTGGCACATGGGTGTGCACAGCAGCAGTGATGTGGAGACAAAGAATCCCTCCAGCACAGGATTTAACAAGCTGGGCTGACTCACTGGAGGCAGCCATTCATTCCTTTGTTGCTTTCAGTATCTGCACCACATTCTCTACAGGGATGCATAAGCAGACAGATAAACAGCATGGGTTCCTGGTGCTAACAGTGCTTGCTAAGCAGTTCTGCAAGCTCTACAGGCTGTAATCACCCCGAATATATGACATCCCCACTCCTCTTAATCACAGCAGCCACCTATCTCCCCAAAAGGCTCTGAAGATGAGCAACCTGTGAAGCAGGCATCCAGCACAGAGGAGCTGCAAGGAAAGTTGTTCCCAATGCCCATGGCCACAGCTGGCACCTCTGCCCGCACTGAACCACCCAGCCACCAGTGTATTCTCCCTGCTGCCTTCTCCCTTCATGGGAAAATGACAACACTCCATCCAGGTGCCCAGGACCTCATGCCACGCTAAGTGTATCAGCCTAAGCACACAAGGACAACTTTGTGACCATTTCCATAGAGGATTATCAGGATAACAGTAGCATCCTCCAACTCTTGCTGTTTCTCGAAAACCAGCAAACCATCCTGCTTCTTGATAAACCTTCTCCGGAGCTGGCACGTCTCACATTCAGCCTTGACCCCAAGTGCAACAAGTGCCCCAGCACTAGCACCCTCCTCAATACTACCTGGACAACTCTAGCTGCCTTCCCCAGCGCTGCTCAATGGTTCCAAGTACCCGACTGGAGATCCGCACGGGTCAGGCGGCAGCGGGAGGCTCCCGCTGCATCCCGGTGCCTACCGCAGCCCGGCAGCTATCGCATCCCGCCGCGACTTGGCGTAGGTGTGGGAAGCTGCTAGCCCGGGACCACCGCCTCAGCCCCCGCGGGGGCATCTCCGCTCCCCAGGAGTGCCACCGCGGGGCCCGGCGATGCGGGGCCGGCAGGATGCGGCCCGGCGGCGGGACCGGCCACGTGCGGGCTGGCGGCAGCTGATGCAAGAGCGGCACCGGTTGCGCCAAGCCCCTCCCGGCCCGGCGGCAGCGCCCGCCACCACTCACCTGCGGCGCGGTTCGGCTCGGCTCGGCTCGCCCCCGTGCGATCCCCTTCAGGTGAGCTCGGTTCCGTTCCGCGCCGCGGCCGAGAGCATGAGATGGGGGCGAGTTCCGCCCGTGATGGATAGGCAGAAATGAGGCGGGAACAGGCGCCTCAGCAGCTTTCACCCAAAGGGGAGGAGGCGGGAGCAGGCAGAGCCGAGTTCCTCCTACCCCACCCGCCCTCGTTCCCGCGCTCGTTTTTGAAAATATAAATTCCAGGGCAAGTGGCACGGGGCGAGGCACGGCTCGGCCGGCGGGACCAGGGCAAGGCACCCTGCTCCTTCGGGACACGCCACGGAGGGAGCAGCTGAGGGTTCCCCGGGTCCAGATGTGCCGTGAGCACTGCCAGCGGAGCGCAGCCTGGTGCGGTGACTCTCCCCCGAGCTCCGTGTGCTCCGCTACAGCCCCTCCGTTCTGGGAGCAACAGGCAGCCCTAAGTGATGGGAAACGCCAGCGCTGGGAGAGCTGTTGGGCAGCCAGGGCAGAGGCAGGGGCCAGCATCATCCTCTCCAGCGCTCAGGCTGGGAGCTGCTGTCAGCAGGCCGCGCCTGATGCAATCCCGGGCTTGGCCTGTCGTGAGCGCCCATTCAAAGCAGCAGCTCAGAGAGGTAAGCCAGCCCCTCGCCGGCATCATGGGCAATGCCCTGCTCCGGCACTGCCGCTGTCGAGGCGAAAAGCTTTTCAGCCTCTTGCAGAGCGGAGGGGAGCAGAGCAGGGCAGGCAGGAGCGCCAGGCCTCCCCCGCATCCTCTGGGTGGGGGGAAACTCCGGGAATACGAGGTGATGGAAACACTAGCTCATGCTTCTAATGAAGTGACGCAAGCTCTTCTGCCACCACTTCTCAGAATCGAGGAACTGCAGTTCAGCAACCTCCCTTCCTGACCCCATGACGCAGTAAGGTCAAGCCGCAGACAGCACAGCGTGGCCTCTCTACTCAGACACCCCCCGCTCCTGCCAGCTGTAGGCAGGGACCCACCTGGGCAGCACCATCCTGAGAATGCTCTCAGACAGGACAGGCAGCACCACGGGCACAGCAGGACTCCAAGCAGGGTCACCCTGTCCCAGACAAGCAGACACAGGGTACCCAGAATAGCAGGGTGGCAGATGACATTATTTCCCTATTACCAGAAACCTTCTTGCAACATCAGGCACTGGGAAGCAGTTTCCAGAAAGGAGCAGCAGCAGGACACCAGAACATGTCTGCAGCTCCACATGTGTCTTCCCAGTGTCTCATCCTCACCTCCCAGTCTTACTGCTCCCCACTCCCATCATCCAGGGCCCTGATCCAGCAGCACAAGCCAAGGGCCGGGAGCAGGCAGGGGCATGGAACAAGCCAGGTGCATGTCTCAACAGGAGCAGCAGGAAGGCAAATAGCAGCAAGGTAAACACAGCCAGCATCAAAAGAGGGGAGGAAATGGCTCCAGCCCACAAAAGGGGCCAGAAGACCTGCAGAAACAGATCCACATCCATCCTTGGATGCCTCCACAACTGAAACAATATAGAGTATTTCAGATTGGAAGGGACCATAAGGACCACTGAGTCCAGCTTCACCCACAAGTGCCTCTCTGTTTACAAATAGCAGGGCACTTTTTGGAGTCAACTCCATTAGTACCTGCACCAAGAAGTTATCTTCGTGCATGTCCAGGGAACACACAGCATGTTAGGGCTCTGCTGCAGATTGTGCCAGCACTGGAGCTTCCCATCAACCAAGCGCCACGCAGGGGTGGGAGACAGCCAACACAGCTGTGCAGCCCTGTGCAGCCACCCTGCACACAGTCCAGGGCAGTGCCCCAGGAAGGGGTGCATGTTCCAAGGCAGCCAGAAATAACAGGAGCAGGAACAGGCCAGCCTTCCCAGCCCAAACTCAGCGCACTGCCAGCACCAGACTCTCCAGTGCCTCACCCAGACACAAGGCAGTGCAAGAAGGTGCCTGCATCCATGACCCAGAGGGAAGGCAGCAGAGCAGGGCTCCCAGCACCAGCATGCAGAACAGTGAGGGACTGGACTGAGTCCCAAGTGCATGTGCCACCATGTGCCCACAGTCACTGATAATAAAGCAGTAATAAATAGCCAAAGGCTGCAGAAGTCTAATGTGCCATAAGCCAGCAGTGCCTTTTCCCACATCCAATGTGAAGGTGACCTAAGGAAGAAACCTGCCCATACAGCTGCCTACCACCACCACACATCCAAGCATTCCACCTGGAAGCATCAATTTTGTCCAGAAATGCTTCCCCAGAGCCACACTGTACCTCCATCCACCAGCACCGAGCTCCTTCCTGTAACAGATGTCAAATCTCTGGCTGAGCAAAACCAGCCATAGCCAAGCACAGACCTACCCTGTTTGCCCAGTGGGGATCAGTGGGCAGCACTGGGCACTGCCTCTACCCAAGCAGACAGCATGCATCACTGCAAAAGATACCTTTATTTTACATACAAGGAGTTGAAAAATTAATTCATTCAAGAGCTCCACATACATCACTGGCCCAGGGGCTCGCACAGCTAGACAATGGCTGTTGTCTGTCCCCATGTCCCAGCTGTCAGTCTTTCCCCAGCTCACCACTGTCGAACACTGCTGCATCTTTCAGACAGATTCCTGGGAAGCAACAGCAATATCAAAGCAGTAATGCTTCTGGCACTCAGCACCTGAGCCCTGAGAAGGCCTGTATGAGCTGTATCCCTCCCACTTCACAGCCTCAAGGGATCACTGGAGCATCCCTGCAGCCTGCCTGGAAGCAAGGGCTCACCACAGTGAGGGAACATACCTGCTGCTCTGAGCTGAGCCTGCAAGGAGGAGATTGTCTGCTGATAGGCTTTACACTGGGCAGTCTTGTCAGCTGCAGACAGAAGGCAAGAAGGGGTGTGCTCAGCCTGTCCTAAACACCTCACGCCCAGACTCTCTAGGGCAGCAGCTGAGATCCTGCTCTACCCCCTAAACATGAAGCCAGCCCCACTCCCATGGAGCTGCAGGCCCTAGGCTCCAGGTACAAGCAGAGGAGATGTCACCTGGACTCCAGGTGTCCCGCAGTCCTCAGAACAACCAGCTCCACGTACCAAGCTCGCCCTTCACTTGCTCCAGCTCTTTCTTCACACGCTCCAGTTCCTGGGACAGCTGATCACCTGCAGACTGGCAAGAGCAGGGTGCAAGTGTGATGCAGGGAGCTGCACCCCCCCCATAACACAGCCCATCCTCTGGAGGAGCACTGCAGCCCATCCAATACTCCAAGCTCAACCCCCTGGGGACCACTGCCAGGGCACATCCATTACAGGAGCAGTGTCTGGCAAAGGAGCGGCTGTAGCGAGCATCTGCCAGCACCCTGGCAAACAAGAATGCCTTTGGCTGGCTGCAGCCACACAGTGAAGAGCCCTAAAACTGATGGGAAATGCATGAACTTATTTTGCAGGTAAGAGATTTCCTAACTTGGAGATTCATCTGTCAGGCTCTGCACACCCCATCCTGGGGCCATGTCCTACATCTCAGGACATATAAAAGTGACAACACAAGCCACATGAAGTCTGCATGTTTCAAAAGGCCATTAGAAAATCTAGCTGGACAGAAGCCTGCAGTCCCCTGAGCATGGAGAGGTGGTAAAGCCATGCAAAAAATGCCCATAGTCCTGTGTAAACCCCAGAGAAAGGCTGAAACAGCACAAGTGCCAGCCAGAAATTGGCAGGTCCAGCTCCCATCATCTCCTACCTCTGGCACAGCTGGCCCAAGCCAGAGACTGGACAGTGCTCCATGGTGACAGGACACAGCTGGCCCTTACCTGCTCAGCAGGGACTGCATCTTCACACCGTGAAGTCAGGACAGGGGCCAACTCACTGGACAAAGAGGACTCCACGCACTCCCACGTCTGGTCATTTCTACCTGTGAAGAGAAGTGTCAGCACCAGAAACCTGCTATCCTCAGCTGCTCTTCAACCTGGCCACAGAGCTGCTCCAGATCAGTAAAGAACAGAACCTGTCCAAGAGAGTCAGAAGTCTCCCAACACTTCCAGCCCAGCAGCTGCTGCTGGGAGAAAGTGCTCCTGCATGGCTTTGCTCCCAGCAGCTCTGGGCTCCTGCTAGGAGTCTGCTCTCACAGTGAGGGCAGGCAGCTGCCCGGCAGGGTGGGACAGGGCTGTGGCAGCAGAGTGGGGAGAGCCTCCTCGCCTCCCTTCCCTCTGCAGGGCTCAGGACTGCAGGCTGCCCAGCTGCAGTTCCTGTGAAGGCAGCACCCCCTGCCTGCAGCACGGGCTGGAGCATCCTCAGCCAGGGCCACACCTGGTCAGCCAGGGCCCATCTGGGGAGCAGCGCTGCCCAACAAGCAGCTGTCCATGTTTCTCCACACTCTCCCCAACACAAGGCAAGAATCTACACCTCCATACTGCTCACCTGCTCCCAAGACAATGCTTGCTGCAACCAGCCTTTCTTTCCTCTCATCATTTTCCTTCAGCTCTCGGGTCCTATTGCACACCAGATCCTCTGTAGTTGATACTGAAGTGAGACCCAGGAAAGGAAAATAAAGAGCATCAACCCCTGACCATGGCCACTCCCTCTCCTGTGAATGAGCCTTGAGCACCAGATTTGTTCAGATTCTTTGCTGGATGCCTCTGCAGCAAAAGGGGAAAAGGACTTCACCCAGCCTTGCTTGCTCTGCACTTCACCTCCCCTCCTCTGAGCCCAAGCACATGCAGTAGTCCCCCAGTCCTTTCCCCAGGATGAGCTTTGACCCTGCAGCCAACACCTGAATGTTTTTTGCACAGCAGCATTACCCCTCTCCTACAACTCTGCAGCCTCTGAGGCTTCTGCCAAGACTCACCTTTATTGAGGCAAAAATGCTTGGACAAAGTCACTTTTTCCAGAGGCCGCAGTGAGGAGCGGGAAGCCACAGTAGGAATTTCTGTAGAAGGCCTTGAGGAGGACTGTTTACAACTCCCAACCTTGGCAGCAGCTGTAGTGAACAGTAAACACAGAGGCCGCTATTCCCAAGCAGCTCCATCGCACCTTCTTCAGGCAGCCCGGGGCTCAGCCAGGCTGCCTGCCCTGGGCACACAGGCACCAGTACCCCATGACCCCACAACACCACAGGGTGAAGGCTTCAAAGTCAACAGACTGCCAGCCCACACTGGAGGGAGGCCAGACAGTGTTAACACACCCCTCGGGTTGTTAACGGGACCGTTTCCTAGGCTCCTACCTGTGCCACTCCCATGGGCTCCCCACTCCTCATGCCCTGTCCCCAGCCACGCTGCAGCCCAAGCCCTTCCCCTTCTCCCTTCTCGACGCAGCACCCTAACCTACGTGTTTCCCTGCTTCGCGCGACGCTACTGGCAGGTGCAGCATTACTTTTCATCCCTCCGCCCCGGGGGGCGAGTTTGGGAAGGTGGGAAGGCTGCGCCCGCTGTGAAACCCCGCTGGCACGCTGGAGCCTGGACCTGGCAGGCGACGTCAGCTTCAGCCTGGCCCCTGGGGGAGAGAGAGGGTCCTGCAGCGCCGGGCGGGCGGCGGCCGTGCCGGGGCTCCCCGCCGTGACCCCGCTTACCTGGGGGCCGGAGGAGCCGTGTTTCCCAGTTGCCTCGCCCCGCGCCGGCCGCGGGGGGCTGCAGCCCCAGCGAGGCCCGTGCGCGGGGCAGAGCGAGCCTGGCGCGGCCGCGGCCCGGCCGGGGCCAGCGCCCGCCGCGGGCTGCGGGAGGCACCCGCGCTCCCCTGGGGCCGGGGCCGGGGCCGGGCCAGGGGCAGCAGCGGCCTCGCAATCGCCCGCGCTCGAGTCTGGGACCCGCCCGTGGCTCGGTAAGGGCAGCGGCGTGGAGGTGGCGGGGCCGGGGGTTATGGGCTGCAGCCCGCTGAGCTCCCCCTGGCCCGGCGAGGGCTCCGCGGCCGCCGCGAGGTGCAGGCGCTCAGCGATGGCGCGACATTCTTCCTCGAAGAAGCTGAGGTAGAGCGGGGTGGAGGGCAAGTGCAGCGCCTGGACGTGCTGCAGCAGGTCAGGGCAGTCCGGCGAGCCGGAGCCGGCCTGCGGCTCCGGCAGCCACATCGCGCCGGGGAACGGCCGGGGAGAAGCGGAGAGCCGCGCCCGCCCCCGCCCCG